>NC_091345.1:10818055-10838055 GCF_038502225.1 Cherax quadricarinatus | reverse complement strand
GAATGGGAGTGTTCTTCTTTATTAATTCTACCGTATCAATGTAGAGACAACCTGTACACAATGTAACTTGTACACAAACCAGACGTGTACACTTCGTTTGTTTACAAAACTTACCTTCCCCTGGTTTGTTTACATAACTGCGCCTGCCCCCTCTCATGTATTCATTCTTTCTCTCTCTCATTTATTCGTTTTATCTCATTTACTTACTCCTGACCCTACATTAAGACTACAAATATTTTAAGGTAAGTAATGAGTGAACTGTATATACATTTTATCGCTCTGGGATGCTTAAATATCATAGAATAGTATGTGTGGGTGGGGTGGCCTGGTGAGGCTATTACAATACATACCACACTTGATTTCTTACAATAAATACTACTTGTCTCACCCTAGATTAAGACTATAAATATTTTAAGGTAAGTAATGAGTGCACTATGTGTGTATTGTACCTTTTTATTGTTTTTTGATGCCTGGTTCTATTGCTAACTTAATATATGTTAGTGTAAACTTGTTATCTAGTGTTTGTATGCATTTATAAGTGGAAAAAAAGGGTGTTCCACTTTACGGCGATTTCCGCTTTACGGCGGTAGCCTGGAACCTAACCCGCCGTATAAGTGGGGCCTTCCTGTATACTCGTGCTGCGTGGGCAGCTGCTTCACAGCCCTGTTGAACGCCGAAACCGAGCTGAGTTGGTTTCAGCATTGCAGCAGCCTCTTGACTCACCCTTCTTACTGCAGCCTTGGCGACTAGGCGCCGAAGGGTGTTACCCACTGCAATGGGCCTGATTCCGCCATCCTTTTTCCGGAGGGCACACAATGAGGCACCAAAGAAAAAGGGTCTGATGGCCTCTGGGACACTGCCAGCCAGGCACAGGTTGGAAAATTTGGTGAGTTCAGACAGCAGCCTCTCTGAAACCTCACCAAGTGCTGGATTGAGTATTTGTTTTAAGTGTTGAGGCCTTAAACCGGTGAAACCTCCTGCTGAACCCTGTGGAAATGACATAGCAGCTTTATACACATCAGCATCCTGTAAGGTTAGATGTTCTTCGCCTGCTGCAATGTCAGGGAGGTCAATGTTGGTACTGGGAGCCCTGGGTGGATGTTTGTCCTTCAGAGCTTGCGCCGTGCTGACGTCCTTGGGAGCGATGGTATCCTCACTGGTTATAAGTCTCAAAGCTCCAATAGTATTACCCTCTTCTATTTTTTTGCTAATTTGGGCTCTGATTTTTGAAGTGTCGGGTGTCCTGTTGTTGGCATTTGCCCGGCGGGTGTTTGTCGCCCTAGGGGGGAGACGGACGAGGTTGTCATCCCTTGGGAATGCATTTATTGCCCTAATAACATGTGTTGCTAGTGACTTGTCCCTCCTTGGTGGGACAGCCAAACAGGCATTGCCAAAAAGCAGCAAGTTGTGCCAGGATCTGTTGTTTGAAGGAGCATCGTTGACTTTCTTCAGAAGGTCAGTGAATTTGCTAGCAGCTTGAGGGCGAGCTGCTTTGGGGATGTGTGTCAGAGTCCTGGTGGATGTTAATTTGATTGCAGATTTGAGGTCCTCTGTAGAGGTGAAGTCACGGTAGCTGTCAGCCCTGTCTGCTGGGGGAGGCTGTTGGTTGTTCTCATTTGGAGCTCTCCTGGAGCCTAGGCATCTATTGTGTGCACGGATGTTGCCAGATGTGGGATTGAGTGCACATTCCCTGTGGCACACCCGGCAAATGCCTCGTGAACGACAGCTTTGGCTCTGTTGTGAAGATTCCTGGGAACCCGCGACTACTTGTGACATTGCTGATATCGTGGGGGTGGGAGGGCGCCAGCTGTGGGGTGATGGGTGAAGGGCAGCATGGATGCATGGGGGATGAGGGTGGGGGAGTAGCGAGCGGCGGAACTTGTAATTGGTGGGGCACTAAACGGCAACACCCTTGGTCAGGAAGTCATTGGGCCTAGGCTGGGATGAGGGGAGGGGATCTGGGATGGGGGAGGGGGGAGGGAGTGGCCCTGTGTGTTCGCTCAAGACGCACATCACTGACTAACTTTTGCTAAATGTTATACATATTATACATATTATACATGTTATATATATTATATATATATATATATATATATATATATATATATATATATATATATATATATATATATATATATAATGTATATATATATATATATATATAATGTATATATATATATATATATATATGTATATATATATATATATATGTATGTATATATATGTACATATATGTATATGTCGTGCCGAATATGTAAAACTGGTCAATTAGCAAGAACTCATTTAAAATTAAGTCCTTTCTAAAAAAAATTCTTATACGTTTAAAGATATATTTTTTTCATTAATGTTAAAGTAAAAATTTATAATTTTGCATCAAAAGAATCTTAGAAAACATACCTAACCTTATTATAACAAGAACAATTTAATTTAGCCTAACCCAACTAAATATATTTTAGATTTGTATACAAAAATTTAATACTAAACAAACACAGTGAAATATTTTTTTTTCGTTAGGTTCAGAATGATTTTGGCGAAATTATTGCATACACAAATTTTCGCTTGTCCTATATGGCAAGATGAGCGTTGCTATTTAAGCCATGATCGCAAGTTCTGCCTATTCGGCACGACATATATATATATATATATATATATATATATATATATTTTTTTTTTTCAACAAGTCGGCCGTCTCCCACCGAGGCAGGGTGACCCAAAAAAGAAAGAAAATCCCCAAAAAGAAAATACTTTCATCATCATTCAACACTTTCACCACACTCGCACATTATCACTGCTTTTGCAGAGGTGCTCAGAATACAACAGTTTAGAAGCATATACGTATAGAGATACACAACATATCCCTCCAAACTGCCAATATCCCAAACCCCTCCTTTAAAGTGCAGGCATTGTACTTCCCATTTCCAGGACTCAAGTCCGACTATATGAAAATAACCGGTTTCCCTGAATCCCTTCACTAAATATTACCCTGCTCACACTCCAACAGATCGTCAGGTCCCAAGTATCATTCGTCTCCATTCACTCCTATCTAACACGCTCATGCACGCTTGCTGGAAGTCCAAGCCCCTCACCCACAAAACCTCCTTTACCCCCTCTTTCCAACCCTTTCGAGGACGACCCCTACCCCTCTTTCCTTCCCCTATAGATTTATATGCTTTCCATGTCATTCTACTTTGATCCATTCTCTCTAAATGACCAAACCACCTCAACAACCCCTCTTCTGCCCTCTGACTAATGCTTTTATTAACTCCACACCTTCTCCTAATTTCCACACTCCGAATTTTCTGCATAATATTTACACCACACATTGCCCTTAGACAGGACATCTCCACTGCCTCCAACCGTCTCCTCGCTGCTGCATTTACCACCCAAGCTTCACATCCATATAAGAGTGTTGGTACTACTATACTTTCATACATTCCCTTCTTTGCCTCCATAGATAACGTTTTTTGACTCCACATATACCTCAACGCACCACTCACCTTTTTTCCCTCATCAATTCTATGATTAACCTCATCCTTCATAAATCCATCCGCCGACACGTCAACTCCTAAGTATCTGAAAACATTCACTAATTCCATACTCCTCCTCCCCAATTTGATATCCAATTTTTCTTTATCTAAATCATTTGATACCCTCATCACCTTACTCTTTTCTATGTTCACTTTCAACTTTCTACCTTTACACACACTCCCAAACTCATCCACTAACCTTTGCAATTTTTCTTTAGAATCTCCCATAAGCACAGTATCATCAGCAAAAAGTAACTGTGTCAATTCCCATTTTGAATTTGATTCCCCAAAATTTAATCCCACCTCTCTCCCGAACACCCTAGCATTTACTTCCTTTACAACCCCATCTATAAATATATTAAACAACCATGGTGACATTACACATCCCTGTCTAAGACCTACTTTTACCGGGAAGTAGTCTCCCTCTCTTCTACACACCCTAACCTGAGCCTCACTATCCTCATAAAAACTCTTTACAGCATTTAATAACTTACCACCTATTCCATATACTTGCAACATCTGCCACATTGCTCCTCTATCCACTCTATCATATGCCTTTTCTAAATCCATAAATGCAATAAAAACTTCCCTATCTTTATCTAAATACTGTTCACATATATGCTTCAATGTAAACACCTGATCTACACATCCCCTACCCACTCTGAAACCTCCTTGCTCATCCGCAATCCTACATTCTGTCTTACCTCTAATTCTTTCAATTATAACCCTACCGTACACTTTTCCTGGTATACTCAGTAAGCTTATTCCTCTATAATTTTTACAGTCTCTTTTGTCCCCTTTCCCTTTATATAAAGGGACTATACATGCTCTCCGCCAATCCCTAGGTACCTTTCCCTCTTTCATACATTTATTAAACAAAAGTACCAACCACTCCAACACTATATCCCCCCCTGCTTTTAACATTTCTGTCATGATCCCATCAGTTCCAGCTGCTTTACCCCCTTTCATTCTACGTAATGCCTCACGTACCTCCCCCACACTTACATTCTGCTCTTCTTCACTCCTAAAAGATGGTATACCTCCCTGACCAGTGCATGAAATTACTGCCTCCCTTTCTTCCTTAACATTTAAAAGTTCCTCAAAATATTCTCGCCATCTACCTAATACCTCCCTCTCCCCATCTACTAACTCCCCTACTCTGTTTTTAACTGACAAATCCATATTTTCCCTAGGCTTTCTTAACTTGTTTAACTCACTCCAAAATTTTTTCTTATTTTCATTAAAATTTCTTGACAGTGCCTCTCCCACTCTTTCATCTGCTCTCCTTTTGCACTCTCTCACCACTCTCTTCACCTTTCTTTTACTCTCCATATACTCTGCTCTTCTTATAACACTTCTGCTTTGTAAAAACCTCTCGTAAGCTACCTTTTTCTCTTTTATCACACCCTTTACTTCATCATTCCACCAATCACTCCTCTTTCCTCCTGCCCCCACCCTCCTATAACCACAAACTTCTGCCCCACATTCCAATACTGCATTTTTAAAACTATTCCAACCCTCTTCAACCCCCCCACTACTCATCTTTGCACTAGCCCACCTTTCTGCCAATAGTCGCTTATATCTCGCCCGAACTTCCTCCTCCCTTAGTTTATACACTTTCACCTCCCTCTTACTTGTTGTTGCCACCTTCCTCTTTTCCCATCTACCTCTTACTCTAACTGTAGCTACAACTAAATAATGATCCGATATATCAGTTGCCCCTCTATAAACATGTACATCCTGGAGCCTACCCATCAACCTTTTATCCACCAATACATAATCTAACAAACTACTTTCATTACGTGCTACATCATACCTTGTATATTTATTTATCCTCTTTTTCATAAAATATGTGTTACTTATTACCAAATTTCTTTCTACACATAGCTCAATTAAAGGCTCCCCATTTACATTTACCCCTGGCACCCCAAATTTACCTACTACTCCCTCCATAACATTTTTACCCACTTTAGCATTGAAATCCCCAACCACCATTACTCTCACACTTGATTCAAAACTCCCCACGCATTCACTCAACATTTCCCAGAATCTCTCTCTCTCCTCTACACTTCTCTCTTCTCCAGGTGCATACACGCTTACTATAACCCACTTTTCACATCCAATCTTTATTTTACTCCACATAATCCTTGAATTTATACATTTGTAGTCCCTCTTTTCCTGCCATAGCTTATCCTTCAACATTATTGCTACTCCTTCTTTAGCTCTAACTCTATTTGAAACCCCTGACATAATCCCATTTATTCCTCTCCATTGAAACTCTCCCACCCCCTTCAGCTTTGTTTCACTTAAAGCCAGGACATCCAGTTTCTTCTCATTCATAACATCCACAATCATCTCTTTCTTATCATTTGCACAACATCCACACACATTCAGACTTCCCACTTTGACAATTTTCTTCTTCTTATTCTTTTTAGTAATCTTTACAGGAAAAGGGGTTACTAGCCCATTGTTCCCGGCATTTTAGTTGACTTTTACAACACGCATAGCTTACGGAGGAAAGATTCTTATTCCACTTCCCCATGGATATAAAAGGAAAAGTAATAAGACCAAGAACTATTAAGATAAAATCAAAGAAAACTCAGATGAGTGTGTATAAATAAACGTGTACATGTATGTGTAGTGTGACCTAAGTGTAAGTAGAAGTAGCAAGACATACCTGTAATCTTGCATATTTATGAGACAGACAAAAGACACCAGCAATCCTACCATCATGTAAAACAATTACAGGCTTTCGTTTTACACTCACTTGGCAGGACGGTAGTACCTCCCTGGGTGGTTGCTATCTACCTACCTACCTACCTACATATATATATATATATATATATATATATATATACATATATATATATATATATATATATATATACATTATATATATATATATACATTATATATATATATAAATATATATATATATATATATATATATATATATATATATATAGGTAGTAGGTTGGTAGACAGCAACCGCCCAGGGAGGTACTACCGTCCTGCCAAGTGAGTGTAAAACGAAAGCCTGTAATTGTTTTACATGATGGTAGGATTGCTGGTGTCCTTTTTTCTGTCTCATGAACATGCAAGATTTCAGGTACGTCTTGCTACTTCTACTTACACTTAGGTCACACTACACATACATGTACAAGCACATATATACACACCCCTCTGGGTTTTCTTCTATTTTCTTTCTAGTTCTTATTCTTGTTTATTTCCTCTTATCTCCATGGGGAAGTGGAACAGAATTCTTCCTCCGTAAGCCATGCGTGTTGTAAGAGGCGACTAAAATGCCGGGAGCAAGGGGCTAGTAACCTCTTCTCCTGTATATATTACTAAATGTAAAAGGAGAAACTTTCGTTTTTCCTTTTGGGCCACCCCGCCTCGGTGGGATACGGCCGGTGTGTTGAAAGAAGAAAGAATATAATATATATACATATACATATACATATATATATATATATATATATATATATATATATATATATATATATATATATATATATATATATATATAATGTCGTGCCGAATATGTAAAACTGGTCAATAAGCAAGAACTCATTTAAAATTAAGTCCTTTCTGAAATTTTCTCTTATACGTTGAAAGATATATTTTTTCATTAATGTTAATGTAAAAAATTTTAATTTTGCACCAAAAGAATCTTAGAAAGCTTACCTAACCTTATTATAACAAGAACAATTTATTTTAGCCTAACCCAACCAAATATATTTTCGATTTGTTTACAATAATTTAATACTAAACACAGTGAAATATATTTTTTTCGTTAGGTTCAGAATGATTTTGGCGAAATTATTGCATACACAAATTTTCGCTTGTCCTATATGGCAAGATGAGCATTGTTATTTAAGCCAAGATCACAAGTTCTGTATATTCGGCACGACATATATATAGTAGGTAGTAGGATGGTAGACAGCAACCGCCCAGGGAGGTACTACCGTCCTGCCAAGTGAGTGTAAAAGGAAAGCCTGTAATTGTTTTACATGATGGTAGGATTGCTGGTATCTTTTGTCTGTCTCATAAATATGCAAGATTACAGGTACGTCTTACTACTTCTACTTACACTTAGGTTACACTACACATATATATACATACCCCTCTGGGTTTTCTTCTATTTTCTTACTAATTCTTGTTCTTGTTTATTTCGTCTTATCTCCATGGGGAAGTGGAACAGAATTCTTCCTCCATAAGCCATGCGTGTCGTAAGAGGCGACTAAAATGCCGGGAGCAAGGGGTTAGTAACCCCTTCTCCTGTGTATATTACTAAATTTAAAAGGAGAAACTTTAGTTTTTTCTTTTGGACCACCCCACCTCACTGGGATACGGCTGGTACGTTGAAAGAAAGATATATATGTATTTTTTTTTTTTCAACAAGTCGGCCGTCTCCCACCGAGGCAGGGTGACCCAAAAAAAAGAAAGAAAATCCCCCAAAAGAAAATGCTTTCATCATCATTCAACACTTTCACCACACTCACACATTATCACTTTTTGCAGAGGTGCTCAGAATACAACAGTTTAGAAGTATATACGTATAAAGATACACAACATATCCCTCCAAACTGCCAATATCCCAAACCCCTCCTTTAAAATGCAGGCATTGTACATACATACATAATATATATATATATATATATATATATATATATATATATATATATATATATATATATATATATATATATATATATATATATATATATATATATATATATATATATATATATATATATATATATATATATATATATATATATATATATATATATATGCAAAACAACCACTCTGAAAGAATAGAGAGTTCATAGATGAGGAAATATCCAAAATTTATGAAATAGGTAATGATTTAAAATACCCAAGAAATGTAATTGATAAATCTTTTAAAGTTGCTAGGAACACTTTTTATAATCCAAAAAAGGGCAACCAGCCTTATTCAACTAAAAATATGTTGGTTCTCCCTTACCATGAAAACTTGGTTGATATGCCTTCTCTTCTTAAGACTTTTAATATTAAAGTTGTATTCAAAAATCTTGATACAGTAAAAAAACTTTTGATTAAGAATTCCCCCCAAAATGCTGATGGATGTGTCTATAAGATTCCTTGTAAAATTTGCGATAAAGTTTATTACGGTCAAACTGGTAAAAATCTCGAACTAAGATTAAAACAACATAAATATAGCATTAGAACTGGACAAGATTCCAATGCTCTATTTATTCATGTAAGAGATTTTAACCATCCAATTGATTTTCAAAAAGTTGAGAAAGTAGTATCAAGCAAGTCCATGGTCGACAGGAATATAATTGAATCTTGTTTCATAAAAAGCAGTTTTGACAATAATATGAATATTTCCTTTGGTTTATATAAATTAGATCCATTTATAATTAATAGAATTTGGGTAGAATTTAATAATACACTGGACAAATAAATAGCTTGGGGGTGAGTTTTGCAAAGGACCTGTCCAAGTTGGCTCGCCGCGCGTCACGTGTTTAACCGTTGTGGGATCTGATAGTGAGGTGCTGGCCGACCCCTTATATAGCTTCCTTGGATGCTTCACTTTCATAGTTCCTTGATAATGTGAGTAGTCACGAAAGCGCTTGGAATTTCTCTATTCTTTCAGAGTGGTTGTTTTGCATATTTTGAAATCACCTGTTTACTGTGATCTTATTGCATATATATATATATATATATATATATATATATATATATATATATATATGTACATATATATATATACATATATATATACATATATATATATAGATATATATAAGAGGTATTGGGAAGATGGAGGAATATTTTGAGGAATTGTTAAATGTTGATGAAGATAGGGAAGCTGTGATTTCGTGTATAGGGCAAGGAGGAATAACATCTTGTAGGAGTGAGGAAGAGCCAGTTGTGAGTGTGGGGGAAGTTCGTGAGGCAGTAGGTAAAATGAAAGGGGGTAAGGCAGCCGGGATTGATGGGATAAAGATAGAAATGTTAAAAGCAGGTGGGGATATAGTGGAGTTTTGCATTCTTTTGTCCCCTTTTTTCACTCTTTTGTCCCCAAAGGAACTATGCACGCTCTTTGCCAATCCCTAGGTACTTTACCCTCTTCCATACATTTATTAAATAATAGCACCAACCACTCCAAAACTATATCCCCACCTACTTTTAACATTTCTATCTCTATCCCATCAATCCCAGCTGCCTTACCCCCTTTCATTCTACCCAAGGGTGGGGTCAGAGTTTCTATACTGGGGGCTTTGGGGTAGCTATTTAGTTTGCACAGGGGTGACAGGAGACTTGCTGTGGAGCAGTTATTATTATTACTATTTTACTTGGGGAAGCTTTGGGAGAGCTGAGGGAATTCTGAGTGGCTGAAGTTCCCCAAGCTACCCATTGGCACTGCCCTTGTCTGTAACACTTCTTGCCTCCTTAGGTTCAGATATGAGAATAATCACCATACATAATACTTATTTACAAATATAAAAAATATATATTAATTTGATTAAAATTTGGATTTGCCATTCATACTTGGAAGATGTCTTTGATGTGTGGCCATGCCTCTTTGTGTCCACCTGGCATGAGAGAAGGACCAAAACGTGCACCTTCTTCACCGCCTGATACACCAGAACCCACATATAGTAGGCCCTTCTCGGCTAGCTGTTGGCACCTGAAATATAATTTATGTGAAACAGCAACTATGAAATTTTGAAAAATATATATTGCAATTGTTAAGAATTTGAGGATAATTAAATTTATAACATACACCTTAAAATGCCTACGACTTTACCTAATATATCAAGCAGAACTAGAATTAAAACTAACTAGATGTGTCTCAGTTGTCAGTGGTGGCACCAATAGGGTGCAAGGTGAGGGCCGAAGCCCCCAACAATTTCCATCAACTCCCAAAAACCTCCGAATAAAAATATTAATAACGTAACTTCAAGACCTCTCCTATCCCCCCCCCGTCACTGTCCAACCAGACTGCCACCCCTGAGCCCTTCTTTCATAGTAATTCTGGATCTGCCTCTAATAAGAATTTTCAACAAGGTTTGCAAACTGTACTGATTGCAGAGAATGTATATTGCGCATAGAGAATTATAGATAAAAATACAACATGTAATGGTGAATTCACGTAGAGAAGAAAACCTCCATGGGGAAGTTGAACAGAATTCTTCCTCCGTGTTAAAAGAGGCTACTAAAATGCCGGGAGCAAGGGGCCAGTAACCCCTTCTCCTGTATACATTACTAAATTTAAAAATTAACTTTCGTTTTTCTTTTTAGGTCACTCTGCATTGGTGGAATATGGCTGGCTCATTGAAAAGAAAAAAAAACTTCTCTTTTAAAGTAAATTTATCTAATACTGTGGACCCTCGAATTTAGTCCTGCCTTTTCTGTATGCAAAGCTATTTTTATCTATAAAATGTATTTTTTGTTAATATTTCCCATAGGAAATAATGTAAACCCAATTAAACCATTCCAGACACCCAAAAATATTAACAAAAAATACATTTTATAGATAAAAATAGTTTTGCATACAGAAAAGGCAGGACTAAATTCGAGGGTCCACTGTATGTATCAATATAGAAGCTGATAAAACAGTAACTATTTTTTTGCGTACCTCCTCTGTGTGTCTTGGTATTCAGAGTTACCACCATCAATTATAATATCGCCTTTGTCCAAAAGGGGAATCAGCTTGTCAATGAAACCATCTACAGCTGCTCCAGCTGAAATATGTCAGTTAATATTAGTACAGTACAGTAAATTATAATTCTAACTCCTATTAAATTCTCATTTAGTGCAGGTGAGAAAATAATGTAATTCCTAAGCCACAGAAACTATGTCAATGGTTTATACTGTGGTACAGTCATAAAAATATCAATTAGCTACTAAGCAACATCAAAAGGAACTTTTTATATGACTTATAAAAGGTGAAAATTGAGCTAGTGGGAATTTCTTTGCTCTAACCCAGACATATTTATGGGAAATAATGTAAAAATTCACAAAATGAGGCAATAAAGATGAAAAGTCTGAGCAATACATGATATTAAAATAGGTGTGGAGTGTGCAAGTCAGACTTATGTGATTAGTGAGAGTAAAGGGATGACGACAGTCACATTTAATCTGAGGAAGGTGGGGGGGGGGAGCAACAATTCATTAGATCAAGAGATCTTTACCAGTAACTAGGCATCCCCTCCTCTTGAAGAGAAAGGCTAAGAAAGATGAGCAGATATGTCGAGTGAGAATGTGGCATGCACATCCACACATTAGGAAGTGGCAATGAGCAGAACAATATAGCAATTAGAAAGGAATAAATATTTTAACACAACAATGAAATTACTAGTGAGTATCTTATGCTTTTACGGACAAGACAAACTCAACAGTACTTTAAATACTGCATTAAAATAATTGCTTTCTAACTGCTGTCAATGTTCTGTTCGGTGCTACTTCAATAGTATGATTTGTTCATTGTTTGAAACATAACTGCATCGCCAAATTTGCAGGTTTCCTAATTTGCGAGAATAAACTATCCAACATTTTTATTGACAAGCAACTCTCACAATGGAATAAAAATCATAAGGAAGGCTTTAGTCTCTTGATTAGTAACACCACAGGGTTAAAATTCAGAACTGCAGAAAACCAAGTAGTGTTGCTTATTTCCACTAGGACTTCCTTTTTAGATGCTACCCCAAGGATGCAACCCACAACAGTTGACTAACTCCTAGGTATGTATGTACCTACTACTAGGTAACAGGCAAGTGTTAGAAGACTTTGGTGATATATCTCACTTTCCCTAGGGTTCAATGTTTCCTTGATGCTGAGAGTCAGATGCACTACCACTGAGATATGAGGTACAGCACATGAAACTAAGCTAGAAAGTATTAAAATGGATTACATACCTGGAAATTTGTATTGTTCCTAATTCAACTGAGGGTGAAAAATTGTGCATACATCACTATTTACCTTTAACAAGAATCATAATACGGCGAGGCTTCTTGAGCTTGGCAACCATTTCTTGCAGTGAATGAGCTCCTACAATTTTGGTGTCCTTTGCTTCACTGGCTAGGAACTTGTCAACCTTCTCTGTAGTCCGGTTGTAAGCACAAACGACCCATCCATGATCATTCATATTAAGGATGAGGTTTTGACCCATTACTGCCAACCCAATAAGGGCAATGTCTGCACTGTAAAAGAAGATTATTTTTGTTAGCACAGGCCTAAGAAGAATGTTCTACTTAGCATAAACTTTCAGTAAATGCTCTCATTAACACAGACTTAAGCAGAAGGATTTCATTAACATTGTCTTCACAATGAGCACCTCTCGAAAAATTTGTACATCATGTAATTACAGTATTTTTAAGTCAACTGCCAACTCATAATATACAAACAGTACCTATGAAACAACTAATTTCAACAAATACATATATATATATATATACACACACGTGTATATATATATACACAATATATATATATATATATATATATATATACACACGTATATATATATATATTATATATACAGTGGACCCCCGCTTAACGATCACCTCCAAATGCGACCAATTATGTAAGTGTATTTATGTAAGTGCGTTTGTACGTGTATGTTTGGGGGTCTGAAATGGACTAATCTACTTCACAATATTCCTTATGGGAAAAAATTCGGTCAGTACTGGCACCTGAACATACTACTGGAATGAAAAAAGTTCGTTAACCGGGGGTCCACTGTACAGTGGACCCCTGCATAGCGAACGCCTTGCATAGCGAACATTCCGCATAGCGAACGCTTTGTCCGCTAAAATTTTGCCCCGCATAGTAGACAAAAACCCGCTCAGCGAACTTCGTTCGAGACGCGTCCAATGTGGGCCCTCAGCCAGCCTCACATGTGCCGCCCGTCCCATTGTTTACCAGCTAGCCTCCGCGGTAACATTCAAGCATACACTCGGAATATTTCGTATTATTACAGTGTTTTCGGTGCTGTTTGTGGAAAATAAGTGACCATGGGCCCCAAGAAAGCTTCTAGTGCCAACCCTACACCTCAAAGGGTAAGAATACCCATTGAAATTAAGAAAGAAATCATTGATAAGTATGAAAGTGGAGTACGTATCACCGACCTGGTCAGGTTGTACAAGAATCCAAAATCAACCATCGCTTCTATTGTGGGCAAGAAAACGGCAATCAAGGAAGCTGTTGTTGCCAAAGGTTTAACTGTGTTTTCGAAACAAAGATCGCAAGTGATGGAAGATGTTGAGAGACTCTTATTGGTGTGGATAAATGAAAAACAGCTAGCAGGAGATAGCGTCTCTCAAGCGATCATATGTGAAAAGGCTAGGAAGTTGCATGACGATTTAATTAAAAAAATGCCTGCAACTAGTGATGATGTGAGTGAATTTAAGGCCAGCAAAGGTTGGTTTGAGAGATTTAAGAAGCGTAGTGGCATCCATAGTGTGATACGGCATGGTGAGGCTGCCAGTTCGGACCACAAAGCGGCTGAAAAATATGTGCATGAATTCAAGGAGTACATAGAAACTGAAGGACTGGAACCTGAACAAGTGTTTAATTGTGATGAAACAGGCCTGTTCTGGAAGAAAATGCCAAGCAGGACCTACATTACTCAGGAGGAAAAGGCACTCCCAGGACATAAGCCTATGAAAGACAGGCTTACTCTTCTCATGTGTGCCAATGCTACTGGTGATTGCAAAGTTAAGCCTTTATTAGTGTATCACTCTGAAACTCCCAGAGCGTTCAGGCAAAAGAATGTCCTCAAGGATAATTTGTGTGTGCTGTGGAGGGCAAACAGTAAGGCATGGGTCACTAGGGAATTTTTCTATAACTGGTTACACCATGCATTTGCCCCCAATGTGAAAGATTACCTAACTGAAAAGAAATTAGACCTTAAGTGCCTCCTGGTGTTAGACAATGCCCCTGGTCATCCTACAGACGTGGCAGAGCGACTTTATGGGGACATGAGCTTCATTAAGGTGAAGTTTTTGCCTCCTAATACCACTCCTCTCCTGCAGCCCATGGACCAGCAGGTCATTTCCAACTTCAAGAAACTGTACACAAAAGCTCTGTTTCAAAAGTGCTTTGAAGTGACCACAGACACTGGATTGACTCTAAAAGAGTTTTGGAAGGATCACTTTAATATCCTCAGTTGTGTAAACCTTATAGGTAAGGCTTGGGAGGGAGTGACTAAGAGAACCTTGAACTCTGCTTGGAAGAAACTGTGGCCAGAATGTGTAGACAAAAGGGATTTTGAAGGGTTTGAGGCTAACCCTGAGAGGAGTAGTATACCAGTTGAGGAATCAATTGTGGAATTGGGGAAGTCCTTGGGGTTGGAGGTTAGTGGGGAGGATGTGGAAGAGTTGGTGGAGGAGGACAATGAAGAACTAACCACTGATGAGCTGATAGATCAACTTCAAGAGCAAGAGGCCAGACCTGGGGAAACTGGTTCAGAGGAGGGGAGAGAGAAATTGAAGGAATTGCCTACTTCAAAGATTAAGGAAATGTGTGCAAAATGGCTTGAAGTGCAAACCTTTTTTGATGAAAATCACCCTCACACAGCTATTGCAAGCCGTGCTGGTGACTATTACAATGACACTGTTGTGAAACACTTTAGGAAAGTCATAAAGGAACGAGAGGTACAGGCCACTATGGACAGATATGTTGTGCGAAAGAAGTCCAGTGACTCTGAAGCTGGTCCTAGTGGCATTAAAAGAAGAAGGGAAGTAACCCCAGAAAAGGACTTGCTACCTCAAGTCCTAATGGAAGGGGATTCCCCTTCTAAACACTAACACTCTCTCTCCCCTCCTCCCATCCCATCAATCATCACCAGATCTTCAATAAAAGTAAGTGTCATGTAATTGTGCATGCCTTTTTCAGTTTGTGTGTACTAAAATTAACATTTTTTTGTGGTAAAAAAATTTTTTTTCATACTTTTGGGTGTCTTGCACGGATTAATTTTATTTCCATTATTTCTTATGGGGAAAATTAATTCGCATAGCGAACATTTCGCATAACGACCAGCCCTCTTGCACGGATTAAGTTCGCTATGCGGGGGTCCACTGTATATATATATATATATGTATATATATATATATATATGTATATATATATATAAATATATATCTATAATATATATGTATATATATATATATATATATATATATATATATATATATATATATATATACATATATATTATATATATATATATGCATATATATATATATCTTGTAGGAGTGAGGAAGAGCCAGTTGTGAGTGTGGGGGAAGTTCGTGAGGCAGTAGGTAAAATGAAAGGGGGTAAGGCAGCCGGGATTGATGGGATAAAGATAGAAATGTTAAAAGCAGGTGGGGATATAGTTTTGGAGTGGTTGGTGCAATTATTTAATAAATGTATGGAAGAGGGAAAGGTACCTAGGGATTGGCAGAGAGCATGCATAGTTCCTTTGCATAAAGGCAAAGGGGATAAAAGAGAGTGCAAAAATTATAGGGGGATAAGTCTGTTGAGTATAACTGGCAAAGTGTATGGTAGAGTTATTATTGAAAGAATTAAGAGTAAGATGGAGAATAGGATAGCACATTTCATATACAACATAGATGTCACCCCGCATATTATAATGTTATGAAATTTCTCATGGTATAACTTTAATAATTTTGATGTGAAATAAGATTTGCCACTATTCGAATAACCGGCAATGATAATCCTTAATGGATAACGAAATATATCAACGTCAGCAGATGTGTATGTTGTCAGGTTCATTGCACTGTCGAGAGAGATTATGTTTACCATAGAGAGGTGACTTGTGCACTGTAAGTGTTAATGGGTTTTCAAGATATATATAACAGCTAAGTTAATGTGGAGTAACCTCCTGTTGCGGAGCGGGACTGCCTCACCAAAATTAGTTACTTTAGGGTGGCGATTGACACGACTGTTCGGTAAGGAGATGCGTAATGTCCGTGTGATTTTCTACCTTGGGTGTGAACCGCATTACATGGCGACTGTCTGTCCTGAGTTGCTGCAGGTGTTCGATAAGGAGATGATTATCTTAAATCTACCTTAGGTGTGAACCGCATTACATGGTGGTGTCGGAGGGGGAAGGGGTGTACAAAAATCATGACGCAATACTTTGGCCCATATAAGGTCGAGGAGTCTCTCAGAGCGAGGATTGTGTTTCCATCCGTCAAGCCCGGCTGACCTCATCTTCCAACGCTGAACCGCACATCATGGAGAAAGGTAAGTTGTACTTAGAAAATCTTGATATGTGGTGAAACAGATATTATTTAACAAGTTTAATGATATAACGAAAAAAAAATGATATGGGTTAATTTTTGTTGTTGGAGCATACGAGTGAAATTTTTACCGGGTTAGTGCGTTAATAAGTGAAATTCTTAACAGAGGATAAGAAAAGAATATACGCGAATTACTTGGAAGCATTAGTGAAGAGGAGATTGTCGATTAGAAGGCGACGATCGTTGGAAATCAAGAAAGGTGGTGTACATCGCAATGAGAGGTTGTTAGAATTGAAGAATGAGTGGGAACGCATAGATGTATTATGGAAGAAAGCTGTAGAAACAGGTATGTATCCAATTGTGATCTTTTGTTGTGAAAAATATTTATCATAAAAATGTGCTAGTCACTCGAGAAAGATTTTTGTTCCATTCATTAAAATCTTAATTCGTAATATGTAAAAACTGAGAAGGGTGAAAGATTTTGTTCTATTCATTGAAATCTTAATATTTTGGGTTATGAATTGGATATACTTTTTTTCCTCTGCAGGAAATACACCTGGTACTGTTGTGAATCAAACTGAGAGTAATGTTGCACAGCATGGAGGTGAGACTGGGAATGAAGATGAGAGTGCAGGTAGATCTGCTAGTGTTGGTACCACACAATGCGGAGGTGCGGCAGGAGGTGTGGATACTTCTGTCCCCATTAATGATGATGAGAGAGCAACTACCTTACATGACGTGTCTGACAGTAATGACGCACACATTAGTGGAGGTGAAGATGAGAGTCCAGAAATTATTACATACATCCAGAATTTTAGAGGTAGGCATACAGTGAGGAAATATAGTGTTCCTTCAACTTACAACAGGGAGTTAAGAATGTATTTACATGCTTATAGGGATTATTTTATAGATCAGATACGAGATATGTATGATAGATCACCTCTAGCAATGTCGCTCAGAATCCACCCAATTATAGTTATAAGGACATTACGTCAAAACATATCGGGTGATGAACAAAATGGACAATTTGTGATAAATTTAGCGTTTGAGTTAGTAAGTGAAGAGGAAATCTCTGAAGTATTTGATCGATGGGTGGGAACGATATTAGAAAGATACGAGACAGAGTTGCAAGATCAGGAAGGATCTGGCTGGATCATAGATCAAATCGAATCTTTCAGTATCGAATACGTTAAAGTAGAATTCAGAGTACAAGTAGGATCATATGTGGCATATCCCAAGAATCTGCAAGGGAAGCAATATGTATTTAATCCAGTGATTAATGATGGGTTATGTGTACTGCGTGCTTTTGCTGCCTATCAATGTCATAAAAAGAATATGCCATGGTATCATATTCGCAGAGCAGTTAATACTAAGAAAGGATGTCTTAATCATGCAAAATCTTCTATAGATGATTTTCAAATTACACGTGATAAGTTAGGTATATTAGAGAAGGAAAATAAAGTGTCATTATATGTTTATCAATTAAGAAAGGATCAAGGTAGGACATTTGTGGCTATGTGTCGTAAGGGGAATAAGAAATATAAGGACATTATGTGTGCGTTATTGTTGAATGAAAGTCATTTGGTTTTAATCAAAGATTTTGACGGGTATGTTAGAACGATAATGAAGGATCATGCTGTAAAGAAGCACTGTCATAGTTGTTTGATGAAGTTGAATACACTAGATATCCATGAAGATGGATGTAAAATCAATCAGATTCTCGTATTCCTCCCGGAAGGAACAACAGTACACTTTAAAAATTTTAGTCATACACATTCCAGCGAATATATCGGTGTATTTGATTTCGAATGTGCATTAGACACCACGCTCCCGGCAGGTAAAATTGAGTCTCGACATAAAGCCATTGCCTATTGTTATATTTGATTGCAAAGGAGAAATAGTGTGTATGAAGAGTTATAAGGGGAAGGATGCTGTTAATCATTTCATTTTAAATGTTAGTGGTGAATGGAATAAAATAAAGTTTAGAAGAGAGTATCATGTAATCCATATGACAGAGGAGGATAAGATGAGACATGATTCTCAGATCACTTGTGAATTATGTAGTAACACCTTCAAAAATGCCCAAGACAAACGTAAACATCATGACCATACTTTAAAATTCAATAATTATATTGGAACCTATTGTGGGCGTTGTAATTTGCAGTGTAAAGATAAGAATGAGAAATTATTACTTTTTTTGCCATAACATGTCGTATGATTTAGGAATAATTTTAAAGGAATTGCATGTTGATAAATATGAAATTAAACTTCATTCGAAACAAGGGTTCAAATTCTTGAAAGTAGACATAGGTAAGGTTAGGTTTCAAGATTGTCTTTATTGAATGGATCTCTTTCCACTTTAGCAGATCAACATATCAAGGCAGGTAAATCACTGAAATATACAGAGGCTATTCTGAAAGATATGTCTCGAGATGTCTTACCTTTATTATGTAAAGGAAAACAAGTATTGTGTTATGATTATATTGACAGTTTAAAGAAACTCGATGAAACAAAATTACCGAGTAAAGAACATTTTTTTAATTCTTTGAGAAATAGCGCTATTAGCCAGGAAGATTATGATCATGCATTGAAAGTGTTTGACATGGGTAAATGTAAGACTTCAGGAGATTACTTGATGTTATATCTCAAGACAGATGTTGGATTGTTAGCCGATGTCTTCATGGAGTGGCGTAAAACACTCAAAGATATTTATAAGCTAGACGTTAGTAATTATATAAGTTTACCTTCATTCAGTTGGGATGCATTCCTCTTGAAAACTAATGTAAAATTAGATATGATATATTCCCATGAATTATATGACTTGATTAAAAGGAATCTCAGAGGAGGGTTTACGTGTGCAATTAATCAGTATTCTAAAGCAGATAATCCCTTAATTAACCCTAATTTTGATGATGAGAGTGGAATGGGCACTCACATTTTATATCTAGATTTTAATTCTTTGTATGCTAGTGCGATGGTTGAAGCTCTTCCACAGAATGGTATCAGAAAATTATCGAATGAGGAGAAGAATGCTTTCCTCGATGTGGGATTAAGTAATGTTTCCTGTGAAGGTCAAAAGGGATATTGGATAGAATGTGATACCAAGCCCATGTCCCCTGAGGTAGCTAGATGCACTGATGAACTTCCTTTGATATTATCACACATGAATATATCAGAAGAGATGTTATCTCCTTATTGTGAATCTATATTGAAAAATGAAGGTAGAAAG
>NC_091345.1:10805555-10810555 GCF_038502225.1 Cherax quadricarinatus | reverse complement strand
ATTTTTTGAAACAACACAATCCTCCCTAATAGAGCTAAATGGTTCAGATATGTTGATGATATTTTGTGTCTATGCCCAAAAATGTAGATATACACCATTTCCTTGGAAAATTAAATAGCTTAGCCCATTCTATAAACTTTACTATTGAGTTTGAAGAAAATAACTCATTGCCTTTTCTAGATGTTTTAATTATTAATGAATTTAATATAATTTAATATAATGAATTCAAATTTAAAATTTACAGAAAACCTACTAATAACTGTTCCTATGTCCACTATTATTCCTCGCATCAAGATAGAGTCAAACTGTCTGTTTTCTCATCAATGTTTTTGAGAGCTTTACAAATTTGTAGTCCTGAGTTCATAGATGAGGAAATATCCAAAATTTATGAAATAGGTAATGATTTAAAATACCCAAGAAATGTAATTGATAAATCTTTTAAAGTTGCTAGAAATACTTTTTACAATCCAAAAAGGGACAACCAGCTTTATTCAACTAAAAATATGTTGGTTCTCCCTTACCATGAAATCTTGGTTGATATGCCTTCTCTTCTTAAGACTTTTAATATTAAAGTTGTATTCAAAAATCTTGATACAGTAAAAAAAACTTTTGATAAAGAATTCCCCCCAAAATGCTGATGGATGTGTCTATAAGATTCCTCGTAAAATTTGCGATAGTTTATTACGGTCAAACTGGTAAAAATCTCGAACTAAGATTAAAACAACATAAATATAGCATTAGAACTGGACAAGATTCCAATGCTCTATTTATTCATGTAAGAGATTTTAACCATCCAACTGATTTTCAAAAAGTTGAGAAAGTCATATCAAGCAAGTCCATGGTTGACAGGAATATAACTGAATCTTGTTTCATAAAAAGCAGTTTTGACAATAATATGAATATTTCCTTTGGTTTATATAAATTAGATCCATTTATAATTAATAGAATTTGGGAAGAATTTAATAATACACTGGACAAATAATAATTTTTAAATTTTCTTGGGTAGAATAGTTTGTGGGCGAGTTGTGCAAAGGACCTATCCAAGTTGGGTCAGTGCGCGTCAGGTGTTTAACCGTTGTGGGATCTGACAGTGAGGTGCTGGCCAGATCCCTTATATAGCTTCCTTGGATGCTTTACTTTCATATTTCCTTGATAATGTGAGTAGTCACGAAAGCGCTTGGAATTTCTCTATTCTTTCAGAGTGGTTGTTTTGTGTGTGTGTGTGTGTGTGTGTGTGTGTGTGTGTGTGTGTGTGTGTGTGTGTGTGTGTGTGTGTGTGTGTGTATATATATATATACAGTGGACCCCTGGTTAACGATATTTTTTCACTCCAGAAGTATGTTCAGGTGCCAGTACTGACCGAATTTGTTCCCATAAGAAATATTGTGAAGTAGATTAGTCCATTTCAGACCCCCAAACATACACGTACAAATGCACTTACATAAATACACTTACATAATTGGTCGCATTCGGAGGTAATCGTTATGCGGGGGTCCACTGTATATATACATATATATATATATACATATATATATATATACATATATATATATATACATATATATATATATACATATATATATATATACATATATATATATATATATACGTATATGTAGTAGGATGGTAGAGAGCAACCGCCCAGAGAGGTACTACCGCCCTGCCAAATGAGTGTAAAACGAAAGCCTGTAATTGTTTTACATGATGGTAGGATTGCTGGTGTCCTTTTTTCTGTCTCATGCAAGATTTCAGGTACATCGTGCTACTTCTACTTACACTTAGGTCTCGCTACACATACATGTACACTACAAGCATATACAGTGCACCCCCGGTTAACGAACTTTTTTCATTCCAGTAGTATGTTCAGGTGCCAGTACTGACCAAATTTTTTCCCATAAGGAATATTGTGAAGTAGATTAGTCAATTTCAGACCCCCAAACATACACGTACAAATGCACTTACATAAATACACTTACATAATTGGTCGCATTTGGAGGTGATCGTTATCCGGGGGTCCACTGTATATACACACACACCCCTCTGGGTTTTCTGCTATTTTCTTTCTAGTTCTTGTGCTCTTGTTTATTTCCTCTTATCTCCATGGGGAAGTGGAACAGAATTCTTCCTCCGTAAGCCATGCGTGTTGTAAGAGGCGACTAAAATGCCGGGAGCAAGGGGCTAGTAACCCCTTCTCCTGTATAAATTACTAAATTTAAAAAGAGAAACTTTTATTTTTCCTTTTGGGCCACCCTGCTTCGGTGGGATACGGCCGGTTTGTTGGAAAAAAAAAAATTATTATATATATACATGTGTGTGTATATATATATATATATATATATATATATATATATATATATATATATATATATATATATATATATATATATATATATATACAGTGGACCCCCGCTTAACGATCACCTCCAAATGCGACCAATTATGTAAGTGTATTTATGTAAGTGCGATTGTACGTGTATGTTTGGGGGTCTGAAATGGACTAATCTACTTCACAATATTCCTTATGGGAAAAAATTCGGTCAGTACTGGCACCTGAACATACTACTGGAATGAAAAAAGTTCGTTAACCGGGGGTCCACTGTATATATATATATATATAATATATATATATATATATACATACATACATACATACTATATCATATCAACTGTTTTGAGCTGCCATACTGGAGACAAAAGTGCATGGTTTCTGATAAGTCACTGCTCTGTGTCTGAGGTTTTATAGATATATTTTCACCTGTAAAAACACAACCATTACATAACCTTGCAGTCTGGAGGCTCATCTGAGCTGTAGTGTCAGCATGCCTTTGGCAAGACAGTGACAGAGTTAGTAATAATGAAAGTTTCTTCTATTTTGGGCCACCCTACCTTGGTGGGAGACAACCAGTGTGAAAAAAAAAAACACCAGTGAAGAGGTGGGGGGTCAAGAGTTATGAATTGACCCCTGCAACTGTATATAGGTAAGTACATATACATAGGTGTGCATCACACACAACCAATTTTCTGGCAATGGATAATCCAGCACCTCTTAGTCTGGATAAAATTATAAGTACAGCCATAAATGAAATTGTGCATAGTGTGTGCTCACTCACACTGTTTACACAGCAGTTGCTAGCATTAAATCCTACCTATGGCTAGGATTAATAGTCATTTTAACTTGTCAATGGCTATGGTAAAGATCAAAGCACATGAAACAACAATGCCTGGATGAAATGGATAGAGAGATATCCAAGGAGAATGTGTTATAGGAGTAGGCCTATATCTGAAAAATCCTGTGACTAACTTCAAGTACCCAAGATGTCCCCCTTGCAACATCACAAGTCCATGATGAAACAGTCAAGTATTAAATATAGTAATCTTGTGAACCTTCAACTTGCAGACCTTTGTGATTAGCTCTACAATCCCAGCAAAATTCTAAAATTTACCACTTTGGAAGTGGTATTAGTACATTATAGGTACAGTAATTAATAAACTTGTTTCATTTATTAGAACATTTAAGTATTTAGCAGTCCAGAGTGTTTCACAGACACAGGTTATAAGCAGTAGATCATAGGTGTATTGCTGAATTATTATTACGTGACCTCTGTTGCCCCGATAAAGTCGATATTCCAGCAAGGCGCTAAACATTTCAGAAAAACTCCATTCCTGCTGGAAATCAAACCCTAGGCAAAAAATGCTTTTAAGCCCTATGTCTCGCTGTCACACAAAAACTAAGATGTGAAAATGTCCCGCAACATTATGAGTGCATTATGCTGCTTTAATGCAAACACTGCATAAAAATCCCATCATCTGTAACAATGAGAGGTCTGAGCTAGGGTAAAAATTGAAAGCTTTACTGGTAGCTGTGTAGATCTAATGCAGCTGGCTAACACTTATACAAACTAGAGCAAAATATATATATATATATATATATATATATATATATATATATATATATATATATATATATATATATATATTAATCTGATGCTACGTCCACAAAGCCCGTGTTCTGTCGAGAACTCTATACATAAACTGGGTTGAGCAACAGTTGGGGTTACCCACATTAATATTCTTTTAACACACTGATCCAGTCGGCACAGAGTGGACCTGTAAATGCAAGGTCACTGGTTTAATACCCAGTTCTCCTTACACTATTTTCATATTATGGTCAAATCCTCCTTTTTCTTACAGCACAATAATGTGCAGTAGTACATGTATGCCAAAAGACAGCAAGATAATCCCAGATACTGCTTAACAAACCTTCAAGGATAGTCAAGTGCTATTATCCATGAAACAGTGACATAATTATTACTAATGTAGTTTTTAGGCCAAATATTGGAGAAAGTGGCAAGAGAGATAACACTGATGATAAATCAACTGAAGATATGACAGTACAAGAGCACAACAGATCACATGCACATCTGGAAGGTCACATGTCTACCATGTGTGTGTTATCTTTAGACTAAGTGATCAACACTAAATCACAAGGACAAATTAAAATGCCACTCACCACAACACTTCCACTTAAGAATAAAACTCGCAACATAATATGGTATTCTTAACAAATTTCATTAAACCCACAAATCAGAAATTTTTATTACAGATTTTCAGTCTTTTGTGAACTCTTAGTTTTTTTTTTTTTTTTAGTAAACAGTAACTTCAAACAAAATAAATTTATACATCTAAAACAAACACAAACACACACACACACACACACACACAGTGTGTCTCATATCTTCAGTTGATTTACGTATTTCATTGTTTATTATTAAATTATTGTAAACTTATCTAAAATATATTTAGTTTGATTAGGCTAAATTAATTGTGCTTGTTATAATATGGTTAGGTAAGTTTTCTAAGGTTCTTTTGGTACAAAATTATTACATTAATATAAATGAAAAAGTATCTTTGAATGTATATCAGAAGTTTTGAAAGGACTAATTTTAAACGAGCTCTTACTAGATGACCAGTTTTACCTATTCGGCACACACACACACACA
>NC_091345.1:10655555-10798055 GCF_038502225.1 Cherax quadricarinatus | reverse complement strand
ATATATATATATATATATATATTTATTTATTTTATTATCACTGGCCGATTCCCACCAAGGAAGGGTGGCCCGAAAAAGAAAAACTTTCACCATCATTCACTCCATCACTGTCTTGCCAGAAGGGTGCTTTACACTACAGTTTTTAAACTGCAACATTAACACCCCTCCTTCAGAGTGCAGGCACTGTACTTTCCATCTCCAGGACTCAAGTCCGGCCTGCTGGTTTCCCTGAACCCCTTCATAAATGTTACTATGCTCACACTCCAACAGCACGTCAAGTATTAAAAACCATTTGTCTCCATTCACTCCTATCAAACACGCTCACGCATGCCCACTGGAAGTCCAAGCCCCTCGCACACAAAACCTCCTTTACCCACTCCCTCCAACTTTTCCTAGGCCGACCCCCTACCCCGCCTTCCTTCCACTACAGACTGATACACTCTTGAAGTCATTCTGTTTCGCTCCATTCTCTCTACATGTCTGAACCACCTCAACAACCCTTCCTCAGCCCTCTGGACAACAGTTTTGGCAATCCTGCACCGCCTTCCAAACTACAAATTCTCTGCATTACATTCA
This sequence comes from Cherax quadricarinatus, assembly GCF_038502225.1. Classification (NCBI taxonomy): domain Eukaryota; kingdom Metazoa; phylum Arthropoda; class Malacostraca; order Decapoda; family Parastacidae; genus Cherax; species Cherax quadricarinatus. Next base: position 10,797,479 of record NC_091345.1, on the reverse strand, counting down.
CACCACACACTGCCCTCAGACATGATATCTCCACTGCCTGCAGCCTTCTCCTTGCTGCAACATTCATCACCCATGTTTCGCACCCATACAGAAGCGTTAGTAAAACTATGCTCTCATACATTCCCCTCTTTGCTTCCAAGGACAAAGTTCTTTGTCTCCACAGACTCCTAAGTGCACCGTTCACTCTTTTCCCCTCATCAATTATATGATTCACCTCGTCTTTCATAGACCCATCCGCTGACACGTCCACGCCCAAATATCTGAATACATTCACCTCCTCCATACTCTCTCCCTCCAATCTGATATCCAATCTTTCATCACCTAAAATTTTTGTTATCCTCATAACCTTACTCTTTCCTGTATTCACTTTCGATTTTCTTCTTTTACATACCCTACCAAATTCATCCACCAATCTCTGCAACTTCTCTTCAGAATCACCCAAGAGCACAGTGTCATCAGCAAAGAGCAACTGTGACAACTCCCACTTTGTGTGATTTTTTATCTTTTAACTCCACACCTCTTGCCAAGACCCTCGCATTTACTTCTCTTACAACCCCATCTATAAATATATTGAACAACCACGGTGACATCACACATCCTTGTCTAAGGCCTACTTTTACTGGGGAATAATCTCCCTCTTTCCTACATACTCTAACTTGAGCCTCACTATCCCCGTAAAAACTCTTCACTGCTTTCAGTAACCTACCTCCTATACCATACATCTGCAACATCTGCCACATTGCCACCCTGTCATACGCCTTTTCCAAATCCATAAATGCCACAAAAACCTCTTTAGCCTTATATAAATACTGTTCCTTTATATGTTTCACTGTAAACACCTGGTCCACACACCCCCTACCTTTCCTAAAGCCTCCTTGTTCATCTGCTATCCTATTCTCCATCTTACTCTTAATTCTTTCAATAATAACTACCACACAATTTGCCAGGTATACTCAACAGACTTATCCCCCTATAATTTTTGCACTCTCTTTTGTCCCCTTTGCCTTTATACAAAGGAACTATGCATGCTCTCTGCCAATCCCTAGGTACCTTACCCTCTTCCATACATTTATTAAATAATTGCACCAACCACTCCAAAACTATATCCCCACCTGCTTTTAACATTTCTATCTTTATCCCATCAATCCCAGCTGACTTACCCCCTCTCATTTTATCTATTGCCTCACAAATTTCCCCCACACTCACAACTGGCTCTTCCTCACTCCTAGATGTTATTCCTCCTTGCCCTATACACAAAATCACAGCTTCCCTATCTTCATAAACATTCAACAATTCCTCAAAATATTCCCTCCATCTTCCCAATACCTCTAACTCTCCGTTTAATAACTCTCCTCTCCTATTTTTAACTGACAAATCAATTTGTTCTCTAGGCTTTCTTAACTTGTTAATCAAAATTTGTTGATAACATCTCACCTACTCTCTCATTTGCTCTCTTTTTACATTGCTTCACCACTCTTAACCTCCCTCTTTTTCTCCATATACTCTTCCCTCCTTGCATCACTTCTACTTTGTAAAAACCTCTCATATGCTAACTTTTTCTCCAATCATTCCACCAATCGCTCCTCTTCCCTCCCGCACCCACTTTCCTGTAGCCACAAACTTCTGCTGAACACTAACACTACATTTTTAAACCTACCCCATACCTCTTTGACCCCATTGCCTATGCTCTCATTAGCCCATCTATCCTCCAATAGTTGTTTATATCTTACCCTAACTGCCTCCTCTTAGTTTATAAACCTTCACCTCTCTCTTACCTGATGCTTCTATTCTCCTTGTATCCCATCTACCTTTTACTCTCAGTGTAGCTACAACTAAAAAGTCATCTGACATATCTGTGGTCCCTCTATAAACATGTACATCCTGAAGTCTACTCAACAGTCTTTTATCTACCAATACATAATCCAACAAACTACTGTCATTTTGCCCTACATCATATCTTGCATAATTATTTATCCTCTTTTTCTTAAAATATGTATTATCTATAACTAAACCCCTTTCTATACAAAGTTCAATCAAAGGGCTCCCATTATCATTTACACCTGGCACCCCAAACTACCCTACCACACCCTCTCTAAAAGTTTCTCCTACCTCAGCATTCAGGTCCCCTACCACAATTACTCTATCACTTGGTTCAAAGGTTCCTATACATTCACTTAACATCTCCCAAAATCTCTCTCTCTCCTCTACATTCCTGTCTTCTCCAGGTGCATACACGCTTATTATGACCCACTTTTCGCATCCAACCTTTACTTTAATCCACATAATCCTTGAATTTACACATTCATATTCTCTTTTCTCCTTCCATAACTGATCCTTCAACATTATTGCTACCCCTTCCTTAGCTCTAACTCTCTCAGATACTCCATATATATATATATATATATACAGTGGCATTTATGGATTTGGAAAAGGCGTATGACAGGGTGGATAGGGGGGCAATGTGGCAGATGTTGCAAGTGTATGGTGTAGGAGGTAGGTTACTGAAAGCAGTGAAGAGTTTTTACGAGGATAGTGAGGCTCAAGTTAGAGTATGTAGGAAAGAGGGAAATTTTTTCCCAGTAAAAGTAGGCCTTAGACAAGGATGTGTGATGTCACCGTGGTTGTTTAATATATTTATAGATGGGGTTGTAAGAGAAGTAAATGCGAGGGTCTTGGCAAGAGGCGTGGAGTTAAAAGATAAAGAATCACACACAAAGTGGGAGTTGTCACAGCTGCTCTTTGCTGATGACACTGTGCTCTTGGGAGATTCTGAAGAGAAGTTGCAGAGATTGGTGGATGAATTTGGTAGGTGTGCAAAAGAAGAAAATTAAAGGTGAATACAGGAAAGAGTAAGGTTATGAGGATAACAAAAAGATTAGGTGATGACAGATTGGATATCAGATTGGAGGGAGAGAGTATGGAGGAGGTGAACGTATTCAGATATTTGGGAGTGGACGTGTCAGCGGATGGGTCTATGAAAGATGAGGTGAATCATAGAACTGATGAGGGAAAAAGAGTGAGTGGTGGACTTAGGACTCTGTGGAGACAAAGAACTTTGTCCTTGGAGGCAAAGAGGGGAATGTATGAGAGTATAGTTTTACCAACGCTCTTATATGGGTGTGAAGCGTGGGTGATGAATGTTGCAGCGAGGAGAAGGCTGGAGGCAGTGGAGATGTAATGTCTGAGGGCAATGTGTGGTGTGAATATAATGCAGAGAATTCGTAGTTTGGAAGTTAGGAGGAGGTGCGGGATTACCAAAACTGTTGTCCAGAGGGCTGAGGAACGGTTGTTGAGGTGGTTCGGACATGTAGAGAGAATGGAGCGAAACAGAATGACTTCAAGAGTGTATCAGTCTGTAGTGGAAGGAAGGCGGGGTAGGGGTCGGCCTAGGAAAGGTTGGAGGGAGGGGGTAAAGGAGGTTTTGTGTGCGAGGGGCTTGGACTTCCAGCAGGCATGCGTGAGCGTGTTTGATAGGAGTGAATGGAGACAAATGGTTTTTAATACTTGACGTGCTGTTGGAGTGTGAGCAAAGTAACATTTATGAAGGGATTCAGGGAAACCGGCAGGCCGGACTTGAGTCCTGGAGATGGGAAGTACAGTGCCTGCACTCTGAAGGAGGGGTGTTAATGTTGCAGTTTAAAAACTGTAGTGTAAAGCACCCTTCTGGCAAGACAGTGATGGAGTGAATGATGGTGAAAGTTTTTCTTTTTCGGGCCACCCTGCCTTGGTGGGAATCGGCCAGTGTGATAATAATAATAAAAATACAGTGGACCCCCGGTTAACGATATTTTTTCATTCCAGAAGTACATTCAGGTGCCAGTACTGACCGAATTTGTGCCCATAAGGAATATTGTGAAGTAGATTAGTCCATTTCAGACCCCCAAACATACACGTACAAACGCACTTGCATAAACACACTTACATAATTGGTCGCATTGGGAGGTGATCGTTAAGCGGGGGTCCACTGTATATATAATATATATATATATATATACACACACACACACACTTGATGGCTCCAACTTCATCCTGTTCTTTACTTCTATGTTTCATAACAATAAAAAGGCTTTCTAATGAGCTGATGTAGGTAACAGCTCTTAGCTTGTAAATAAAGTTAGGAACCCCTACCCTAACCTTGTTAAACTCTGTAAGAAAAATAATAAATCCAGTCACGTCATTAAATGAGAAAGTTCCTCGAAGATACACCAGCATTGAATGTTTTAAACCATTCAAAAAGGAAATTCTCAAGTTAACACAGTTATTAATGTAAAATTAACAAACTGGTCTTCCTACAAGTAGAATACACAAGTTGAGTAGGTTTAACCTGTAAACGGTCCAAACGTATATATACGTTCACTATCCCAGTGCCCCAAATATTTTGAAAATTAGTAGGTTTAAATATGGCCAATAGTCGCAGTCTAAAGTTAATACACAAACCAATTTTACAACTGGTCTATAAAATTGGCAAAATGGCAGCTAAACAGCCCAATTGAGATACAGAGTTTGAAGTTAACTGAATGAAGTATTCTCAAGTTATCACATGGAAACATTAAAGGAAGAAAATGACAATTCCAACAACTATACCTATACTTTTTCAGGGGATGCCTAATAAATCTCCACAATAACCATTCATAATGCATAGAAATTTACACAAAAAAAGGCACACAAGAAATAATAAACTATTATCACAAATTTTAAATTACCAGCATCATTTAAAACCTCTTTACTACATGTCATCATCAAAGACAAAAATTTCCCAGGGGTCCCTAAATGCATCCCAGTCCTAAAATTTTAAAAAGGAAATACAATATTACTGGAATAGAAACTATGATATATGAACTGCTTAAGTTATATTCGTAAGGAAGCACACACTCACCACTGCCACGAGTTACTTACACTGCATCTGACCTGCGCATGGCGACAGTCTTGATGGTGCGGCATGGTGTATTTCCCATGCTGGAAGAAAAGGCAGCCAGCCACGTGCGTGTCCCAACCAGACACGTATAGTGCGTGGAGAACACGCAGTGCTGCCTTATCAGGTCACTACCACCACTAAATCGCTGGAGAGGTAGATGAAGCTTCCCTCGCCCCAAGCCTTCCCTGATACAGTACTCACAACAAATGAGTAATACCAGGTTTTGGGAGGGATAACCGATTTCACTAAGAGGATTTTTTTCTAACCCTCTTTTGGCGTCACTATAACCGCCCTTGTTAGCGTATTCCAATTCACAATAACCAATTTTGATAAATTCCAGTCCCTATAACAACCCTTTTTCCCCATCAAGAGTTCCTATGATCTCACACTAGTTCACAGATGATGTAACCGAAATAACAGGAAACTGCAATGGAGGTGTGCATGTAAGTTGTTTGTTTCCTCTTGTCTAATCACAACCTGTCCTCCAAATGTTAATTTAGCAAAGTGTTACATTATAACGTTAATTTTTCATAATCAAAGCTTCAACCAAAATTATATAATACAAGTACGTACTTCTAAAGGGGCGTTGTTGCCTTATCAATTTACTAAACTTTTTGGGGGGAATTACACGCTCACTAGAAAAAAGTTATAATAACCAGGACTTTTAAAGGGGTGGACCGGTAAGCCAGCTGAAAGCCTTGGTCAGATCAAAAGCTCTGGCTGTGGGTCATCAGATGATTAAGACCAGCATCAGTAAACATGTGTCCTGTTTCCTGACAAACCTTACTTAACCTACACGCTCGCTCTTGACAGTGGAGGACGGGCATCGCTTTTTGCTTATTTACAAAGCACCAGAACCGATGGGTTATTCAGTGTTTTAAACATATACTGCTCGTAACATTATTAAATGTACACATCACAGTCAATGTGCCACTGTCGTCACAAATCCGCTGTCGCTGACATATTGCCCAAATAATCACAACATGCAAAACTATATTAAATTAATTTTTCACATTTCATAATGCAAATCCATAATTTATTGTCACGGGCCATACGTGTCACCAAATTTAGACGAAAAGGGGATATAGCCCTACCATTTATGCCGAAAGAAATGCCAGGCTCTTAGGTGTTGGACAGGTTACACGAGAAGGAAAGTATCTAGTAGCAAGACACATTCACAAGGGATCCTCAAAGGATGGGAGGGTGCTTTAAGCTAGTGAAGGGCTCTTGATTCAGATAATTAGAGCTATCCTCCTCTACCTTAGATCAAGCCAGGAAGTTCCCAATGACTATATAAATGACAGCACCACTAGGGACTACCACAGTGTTCAAGGTCACCACACAATGCTTCCTGATGAGGCGGATGTTGCCCACACCAGTGGCGTCACCAGGTAAACCGGTACACCGCTCCAGTGGCGCCACCAGGTAAACCGGTACACCACACCAGTGGCACCACCAGGTAAACCGGTAACACCACACCAGTGGCGTCACCAAGTAAACCAGTACACCACACCAAGAGAAATTATCATTGGTAATATAAATCCGTCGTGGGCATGGAAATGAGAAACGATCATGTTTGATCCAAGAAGCTCCAATTCCTTGGAAGCAGAGCCCTTCAGTGGCATCAAGGCACACACCACGGTAGCGACAGAACACCTGCTTATCAGAGTACAAACTTGTGTATGTTTATATAATTTTGTAAAAAATTAGCAAGACTTCCGAAATTACACACACACACACCTGTGACTCAGACGAGTCACAGGGATGTTAGGAAGTATTTCTTTAGTCATAAAGTTGTCATGAAGTGGAACAATCTGATGTAGTGGAGGCAGGATCTATACATAACCTTAAGATGGGGTATGATAAAACTCATGGAGCAGGGAGTGTGGACCTAGTAGCTACCAGTGAAGAGGCGGGGCCAAGAGCTACGAATCGACCCCTGTAACCAGAATTAGGCGAGTATATACACGCGCGTGCGTGTATACATGTAGAGCAAGGAGGTCAAACTTTAAATTATTACTGCGTGACTCGAAATCAATACATTCTTGTGGGACGAGTAGGTGAATGATCCCTCCCCCACACCCACTTTCCCCACCGATTGGAGGGAAGAGATAAAGGGAAGAGTGGAAGGGGAAAAAGGACGAGTACAGAGGATTATTATTATTATAATCAAGGGGGAAGCGCTAAACCAGTAGGATTATACAGCGCCTGGGGGGGGGGGATGTGGAAGGCATTCAGGCTTAATTCGGGGAACTGGAGCACAGATCCAATTCCCTAAATCAAGAGCCCCTCACCAACATCAAGGAACCTTCCCTGAAGGGCGAGTACAGAGGAATGGCTGAGGTAAAATAAAGTATCGGCTGATACCCCTACCCGGGTAGATTCAAGTATCTGGAGATATCGCTACTTTTCATATCTACTTTTTATGTGAAGTTCCAAATCTTTGTTGTCCCACATCACCAGGAGGCTCGATCCTCCGTCCCGCAATAAAGGATCATTATAATAACGGGGGAGCGCTAAACCTGTAGGGTTTATACAGCACCCAGGGGGGGGAATGGAAGGTATTTACGCTCAATTCAAGAACTGGAGCCCAGATCCAATTCCCAAGAACAAGAGCCCCTCACCATCGTCAAGGAACCTCCCTTGAGGAGCAGCAATTGAGGAAAGACGCGCTACTCATGGTGAAGAGATACACCCATAGTAGGCATACAGCGCCTGGAGGAGAACGTGAAGCATTCAGGCTCGATCCAAAGGGAAGGCCTAAGCCATTTCTTCTGGAGGACAGGGAGGAAAAAAAAAAGTTTGATCCAAGAATTATGTATTTTCATTTCCTCACGAGTTATAGCTTATTATTTTTCTATTCATAATTATTCAGCGCTTAAACATTATCAAATTTAAACTATCAATATCAACTTGTTGAAGTCGTCACAAATTCACCACCACGGTACAGAAATCATAATCACACAGCAAGTCAAACAATTCAGAGTCACTTTCTCCACATTCCACAACCCATGTCCGTATTTTATTCCAAGTCATTGGTATGTCAGCAAATTTAGACAAGAGGGTAAATATCCCACCAGCGTCGGAGACGCTCGTTCTTAGTCAAGCTATATTATTATTATTATTAAAGGGGCTAAACCCGTATGATCCACACAGCTCAATGGATGTAATAGACTCTTGCTATTATTTTTTATCAGTATTAAAGGAAACCAGTCATCAACACTCATGAATAAACAGGTAACTCACGGACGCAACACCCATCAGTAACAGGTAACTCATGGACGCAACACCCATCAGTAACAGGTAACTCATGGACGCAACACCCATCAATAACAGGTAACTCGCACATGGACGCAAATCAAACACAGTACCGAGGATCCGTACATTTTGGACTAATATGCTTGGCATTTATGGGAAGCGCTAATCCTGGAAGGACTGCAGAGCGTATGGAATGGGAGATACCATTAGATCAAAGGAAAACGTGGATAGCTCCAGTACCTCTCGAAGGAATTTGGGATACAACCTTGAAGAGGATTTCCGAGTTTGAAAAACACAGATTATTCAGTCCATCTTCTAAGTCAATCTTTCAGTTGCTAAGACAGTAAAAAATGTGGCTTGTAAAATTTTGTTCAGTATTTCCCACAATTCACTTACTAGAGCAATTTTTATTTAAAATTATAACATCGTTTCTCTTGTATGAATATTGTAGCGAAAATTTCAAATATGCCCGAAAACTGTTCAATTTTTTTTTTCTTTTATTCCACGCTCAACCTCTCCTTCATGCTTGGCGCTCCTCTTGTTTGTGACCTTGATGTTGGCCCTTCTAGATTATTATTATTTACCCAGTGAGTCATAAAGCACCTGGGGAACGGGAGGTATGATTCTGTAAAAGGGACGGGTAGCTACAATTCCTTAGATCAAAGAGCCCTTCGTCGGTGTCAAGGCACCCCCGACCCTTTCCCTCGAGGGGATTTTTTCTATAGAGTAAGAATGTGACTTACCCTTGGTGTGGGTGGTGCACCTCAGTGGTGTGGACAACACCAGGCAACTCTGGCTCTCCCTCCATGACAGGAACATGCAACAGGCGAGCCACCCTATACACTGCAGGGCCTCGGGTTGGTGCATGTTCAGCCCACCACCTCGAGAGTGTGAGGCAAGTACATTTTCTCATCCACGCTGCTCCAGTAGAATTGGGCAGGGTTAACACATGAACAGGTACTCGCGAGAGCACACACACAGGCACACGTTTACGCACACAGGTATGCGCGTACACACAGGCACGCGCGTACATACACAGCTCAATAAACATACAGGTATGCATGAGAACGTGCGCACAGGCAACTGAAAGTTGAAAATAGAATCAAAAGTTAGAGCTCAACCCGTTTTCCCGCAAACTCAAATAGGTAATTACAGCTGGGTAATTCCATGCACACAAAGATGGATAGGTCATTCACAGCGGGCAAACAGTGGTTACCACACAGTACATGCACGCGCACCCACGTATAAAACACCAGCCAAGCCTGACAATACACCACACAAAAACAATTTACGTCCCAAGTAGAGAAAGTTATAGATCATATTCGAGCAGTCCTAAACCAGTAGCTGGGTTATATAACTCCAGAGGAGTGGAAAGGAATCAGATCTGATCCAAAGAAGGAAAGGGAGAATTCAATGCCTCGTATAAGCAGCTTTTCACTGGTAACAAGGTGCCCCCCCCCCGCCTCCTCCTCAGAGAAACTGAGCTCTTCGTCTTTAAAAAACGAGTAAACAAAAAGGCAAAGATTGAGGCCCAAGCGAGCAGTCGAAGCATACAAGTTAGACATATTAAGGAGGCTTGATTATTAGTATAATTATTATAATCAAGGGAGAGCTCTAAACCCGTAGGTTATACAGCGCATGTGAGGGGATGGAAGGTACTCAGGCTCAATTCAGAGAACCTAATCACAGATCCAATTCCCTAGATCAAGAGCCCCTCACCAGCGTCAAGGAACCTCCCTTGAGGTTACCGGTAAGGAGGCTTGAATAACAATAGGCCATTCATCATGACCATCCAGACACCGACTCTGAACAATATCCTGGGTGCAACCAATTCGAATATTTAAACTAATTAGTACAGACAAGGCCTCTGAACTGCAATATTCTGAGTATAATCAACTCACGTATTTAAACTAATTAGTAGAGTTAGTTGCTCTGTTCGATATAAAGCCTACTGACTGCACGAAGGTCATTAGGGACTTGTATATATTACATAACTGCTACTGATGAATATCTAGTATCCTAACTGGTCTATCCAAGATGAATGTAAGAGGTACTACCAGTTTCCAAGCGAACTTTGTGTGGTGGGTGACCATCAAAATGAAGAAGGAACATTTCTTGGCCAACAGTACTAGCAAACCTAAGTTCAATATCATACTTGGTGAGACGCTGCAAGACTGTTCATGCAGAAGTAATGCAGATTTGTTGACTGCCCAGAAAATGATAAGTAAAATCTGCTTTCACCTGTGCCACATCCGTCGTGTGCGAGGATACACTGATCTCAGAAAACTCTCCCCTCATGGAAGGTTCCTTGATGTTGGTGAGGGGCTCTTGATTTAAGGAATTGGATCTGTGCTCCAGTTCCCCGAATTAAGCCTGAATGCCTTCCACATCCCCCCTCCCCTGGGCGCTGTATAATCCTACGGGTTTAGCGCTTCCCCCTTGATTATAATAATAATAATAATCAGAAAACTCTGAACATTCATTAGCTGAAATGTGCTTTGGATCCAGAGACTGCAACTTGCTACACTATGCATGCACTCGGGCTGTGACAATGTCACGTCTATTTGGCATTAATTAAGAAGTTGCTTTGATGAAGATGAAAAAAAAATACTCATTTCAGGAAGCAGGCAAGTGTTTCGCCGAGTAGCTACCACGGATGAGATCACTTCAATTGGAGAGGAGCTTATCTTCCTATACAATGATACCCCAAATGAGAGTTTCTGCAAGCACCTCTTCTGTTAGCCGGGTCATCATATGGAGAAGACCCGGGCCGGAAGTACCGGCGAACCTCTAATGAATGAATGAATGACCTCTTCTGTACAGGTTCATACTATTGGTCGCGACCAGCAGTGATAGCTGTGCAGCAGCAGCAGCACGAATATCATAGCGCCAGTGTTTATTTCCAAGCTTATCAGTGAACGGGCATGATCTTCGATTCAGAATCTTAAAGATGGATATTGGTCAATGGTCGACTTGAACTACTGATTTACTACCAGCTCCAGAAGCTCTAATGGGTATCAGATGCAATTCTAAACCGTGTATATGTAACGATGAACCTACAAAAAATTTGGTTTGAATTGCTCAATACAATGTATTGAGTGCTGGGTAGTTAGTTGTGTTAACTCGCCGTTGCCTTGTGAAATGTCATGTGCCGTAAAAAGGATTGTTTTTTTTTTTTTTAGAGTAGTCTTCTATAACAAAGTTATCACTTGTTTGCTGCTGATGTTAACATCTTCAAAATATATGCCACCATGCTGGTTATGTTCATAATTCAATAATTTTAGTGTACACCACATGCATAGTGTCAAGCATGAATATTTCCCCCACACAAATTAATCGCAGTGTTTTAGATTTAAAATACATAAGAAAATTGAATCCTGATTGCACAAATGCATTTTATTGTGTGGGACTTCACAAGAATTTGCACTAAAATTCATGTTAAAAAAATGAATGTTATAAAAACAATAAATATATACACAGTGTACCGTTAAGGTTCATTTCCCTTACGTTGCACTAACTCATTGTCTCCACTTTGAATGTAACGTTCACTGTAACATAGTAAAATAAATTCTTGAAATTGTAGGTTGATTCATTTTCCTGTTACATTGACTGGACTGTAACGGGCTGGCCCCTCAAGGAAGGTTCCTTGATGTTGGTGAGGGGCTCTTGATTTAGGGAATTGGATCTGTGCTCCAGTTCCCTGAATTAAGCCTGAATGCCTTCCACACTCCCCCCCAGGCGCTGTATAATCCTCCGGGTTTAGCGCTTCCCCCTTGATTATAATAATAATAATAATGTAACGGGCTGGATGTTAAATGGCAACCCCACCACCTGTCCGCGCATTCTTCACCCTCAATATTTTACACCCAGACTCTCTCAGCATTGCACACTCCACTTCCCACTACTACTCCCCACTTTTACACCACTACTTATTACACATTCTATATTACTCTACTGAAAACACATTCCACCACTGATAAAGCCGACACACTCAAATTAACTTATTTTCCAGAGTGAAGAACTGGCAATAAATATTTAGGCACAATCAAATGTATAGTCACTGAATCATACAATTTTTTCATGTTATAACCTCCAAACACGTGTAACTAACACTGGCAAGCGACAAACGAAGCCACACGATAATTAAAACAAGCGAAAACTGGACCACTTCAGTTAAGTGTCTGATCAGCCAGGCTGTGACGGCTATGTGGGCCAGCTGACCGCTGGCTTCTATATCCTGGTTGAGCAGGCAATCAAGAGAGCCTGGCCTCAGGCCGGGCTGCGAGGCTTAAAAAAAATTACCAATTCTCTTACATTATTATTCATGGGAAAGCACTAAATCCGCCTAAGAACTGAGATGGGTGGGGTAATCAACCTTGGTCTAATTCCTTATATCATGTACCAAATCTGTTAATGGTTCCAGCCTCATCACCTCCGAGACCAGATCACATACCAGACCTCAAAAAAAGATTACAGGGAAAATGACTATTAAGACAAACAGAACGTGTACAGTGAATTAAATCAAAAGACTATAGGATTTACGTGCCATCTTACATATTCACGAGGCAAAGAAAAGTTCAGCAATCCTGTCGAGTGTAAAGTTTTTAAAATACTTAGTTTCAGTCCTATAAGACTGCAGTGCCTTCCTGGATGGTTTTAGTCTCACATTCAATTAATTTAAATTGCAGTTCATTTTTTGCAGTTGTGGTCTTTTACGGATGGTGCAAATTGCCAAAGATGTGATAAGTTCTTCAGTGGCTCTAACCCTAACGGCCTCATGTTCCTCAACGATGACGTAATAAGGACCATTGTGTTCACTGTCGACAGTTCCGGAAGGTGAATCTGAGCACCTTTTTCATGAACCACACAGCAAGAGAGACTCGCACACTAGAGGCAGTGACCGAGTCAACTCACAGATCACACAAAGAACGCGGCTCACTAGCACACGAACTAGGCAATGACTGAGTCAGACAGCAAAGCGGCGGCAGTGAGAGCGTGAGTTTGTCGTTGACCGCGTGAATGAGCGCTCGTGCGTGTTCAAACCATGAATGTTACCCTATCACTGGATGAGTCTGGGGTCAGGACACACATCGGGAGTGCCTAAACAAGTACTCACAAACCATAAATTGGTAACAAATTAAATATTTGTAGCAAATGAGGAGACACTGAGACGTTGGAAAAATGAGCACTCCCACTAGTGAATAGAGCGAAATAATTCATTGATGCACATGTGAGCGTTTCGTAGCGGATACTGAATCAAAGAGAGAATACGTGAACACATTGGTGAGGAGGAGGGACTCACCACACAAAAGCAAGTGTAACACTAACACACTTGTAGAACACGCCGGGGAAACTGCTACACCCCCTACCACCATTACCCCAATCACAACCCCGCAAAACCACTCCACATCCCCCTCCACTTTTTTTTTTTTTGCCTCCCCCCCCCCCCCCACCACCTTTCTACGTACAGAGTCTACGCCATTCTTACTTCGCGTCAATATGCTAGTCGTTGTGACGATATGGAATTACTACAGAAAGATCGATGAAACCTCTTATTCTCTGCCAATACTCATTACTCTCCCTTCTCTATCTACTCTCCTCCCAGTTTCTTATCTAGCCACATTTCTTTACATTTCATTCCGGCAAGAACTTAGGGTAGCTTTAAATATAGGTCGGACCAGTATATGAGGTCGTGTGGCCTATTGGCCTAGCATAGACCAATAGGCCAGCTGCGGTGTTCTTTCATTCTTGTGCTATGTTCTTATTTACTGCTGTGGAGAAAAGGTTATAATACCTACGAGCTATGACACTACCCCAGACATTTTTATTAAGAAAACTTTAGCTTAGAAACCAATCTTTCTCAATCACCACCCAGCGGCGGTCGAAGATTATCAGTATATTAATAGAAAAGAGCTAAACCCGTGGTCATATAGTGCCTTGGAAATTAGAGGCAACGTGGTCTGAAGAGAAAGAGCAAGCTTCAATTCCTCGTATCAAAAGCCCTTCACCGGCATCAAGACGCTCCTTGAACTGAGGAATTTAACTCTTATAACACCTGTATATACATAATGCATAAATACCTGAGTATATACATAACCACCGCTGTGTATATACAAAAATTTCTTCGTGATATATTGTGTTCAATACAGTTAGCTTGCTATACCTCGGGACTTGCTAGGAACACTAAGCATAACTGGATTTCACTCATTTATATAACTACTGGCATTAAATACAAAGTCAGGTATTCAATTTTTCAATTGTTTTATTAATTATTTTAGACTGATACGACTTATCACCCCCTTTCCCCTCTCTTCCAACCTTTTCATTACTTTTCCCGAAGACTAAAATGGTTTACCTCCTCCCTTCGTCCCACATGTGCTTCCTAATATTTTACGTCATAACACTCCATAGCTTTTCTTTCCCAATTTTAATAATAATAATAATAATAATAATAATAATAATAATAATAATAATAATAATAATAATAATAATAATGGTTCATTACTATATAAAAAATAAAAGGCTGAGATCCAAGTTTTCGGCTCAAGTTCAAACCATCTTTAGGGAAAACAATGGGAGTGTAAGTGTAGAGAATCGTGCAGAGGGGTTACCTGGAGGTTATTCCGGGGATCAACGCCCCCGCGGCCCGGTCCATGACCAGGCCTCCCGATGGATCAGGGCCTGATCAACTAGGCTGTTACTGCTGGCCGCACGCAGTCCAACGTACGAGCCACAGCCCGGCTGATCCGGCACTGACTTTAGGTATCTGTCCAGCTCTCTCTTGAAGGCAGGCAGGGGTTTATTGGCAATTCCCCTAATGCTTGATGGGAGGCTGTTAAACAGCTTTGGGCCCCGGACACTTATGGTGTTTTCCCTTAGTGTACCAATGGCGCCCCTACATTTCGCCGCTTGACCTGAGCAGAGTGCGGACGTGTGACTACTGCCCTCTGCTGGCCATTGGAGGAGACTTATATTTTCACAACATGGCGCAGTCTGTGAGAAGGCGTATGCACACGGTGTGCATTGAATTGTTGCGTGGTGCGATAACACCTCAGTCTGCACAAGTGCTTTTACCGCAAATTATCCGTGACACCTATGGTGTTGCGAATCAAGAACTGTATGGTGTGGCACTAAATGGTTCCTATCGTATTTTCGTCAAGCTGAGATCAGCTGGAGTGTATGAACAGCTGGTTGACAAGTACCAGGACAGGAGTGTGGACGTTAATTCAGCGATACGTGTTCGATTAATCGATGTGTCTAAGCATTACACATGGGTGAAAGTCCGAAATGTGCCATTTGAGGCGGACGAGACTGATCTGCGGTATGTATTTGAACAGTATGGACCTGTACACCTGGCTATGGCTGGTAAATGGACGGATGGGGCGTATGCCGGCTTGCCGGATGGTACGTTCACGATCAAGATGGCGTTGAGGCATGCCATCCCGTCTTACATCATCCTGGACGCATTTAGGACACAGGTAATGGTGTACTACGCTGGGCAGCAGAAGACGTGTAGGTTATGTGGTGCATATGACCATATGGCGGCCCAGTGTGGGAGATGGCAGCGGAGAAAGGACCTAGGTAGTGAGATGGCGAAAGAGACAGAACCAGAGGTGGGTCATGCTGATGAGTCGCCTGTACATAGAAGTGGCACTTCCTGGAGTGAGGAAGTGGAGCGTGAGCTGCCACTGGTGGGTACCAGCCCATCACTGTCACAGTTAGTGGGAAGTGAGGCATCTGCCTTGGAGAACGGGAAGACTGTGCAGATTGGTGACGTGCGGGTAGAGGGAGGTCTACTGGTGAACGTGCAGGAAAAATCCTTTGAGAAGCAGGTTTCTGAGGATAACTTGAGTATGGTGAGGAGTACTGTTCAGATTGAAGATGAGCAACTTGGAAGATTGGCGAACATGGCAGATGACTCGCCAGGAGTGGTGGAAGTGATTGAGGTGAATGCTGAGATTCACAGGGAGGCATCCAGTGAGTTAGAAATGGATGCAGTGTGTGTCAACCGTAAGAGGGCGGCGACATATTCCGACTCGGATGATGTGTTGACCCCGGCACAGAGACCGGGGAAAAAGCCGTGGGTTGATGTGGTGCGTGGGAGCACTAAAGGTACACCTGGTCCGGTGTTGGATCAGGGGAAGCCACCAGTGGGCAGTGGAGAGAAAAGTGGACGAAGTAGACACACTGAAAGCGTGTCAGTGAAAGGTGAAAAGGGGCAGAGGGTGAAATCACATAAGTAGGTTTCAGGTGCATGACAGTGAATATTAATGGATTGTGTGCGAGTGAGAAGCGTCTGTGGGTAAAGGGATTTTTAAGACGTTATGCTATAGACATTGTTTTTGTGCAGGAACATAATTTCAAGCTGGGAAAGGAATTGGAGGTGGATGGGTACAGTGTGTTTGTGATGTATTCGGAACGAATGAAGGGAGGGGTGGGAATCCTGATCCGAGAGACGAGCCCGTTTGTTGTTCTTAGGAGTGAAGGGGGGGGGTCGTGTGTTAAGAATAGATGGGTGGTGGAGAGGTGAGCGGATGGCAGTCGTTTGTGTGTATGTGCCGGCTGAGAATGATGTAAGGGTAAAGAATGAATTTGTGAATAACGTATTGGTATATTATTTGCGGTCATTACCGTCAGTGACAATAGTTGGTGGCGACTGGAACTGTGTGGTGCGCAGGAAGGATGTGGAACCGAGAGGGGCAGGGTGTTTTTTGGCAGGTTTAGGGGATCTATTGAGAGGTGTGGGATTGAGGGATATAGTTGATGGAGGGGATTGCGAGATAGAGCACACATTTCATAGAAAGGGATATGCTGCACGATTAGATAGGTTGTATGTGACAAGGGGAGTGAGGGTGACGCGGATGCAGACGGTGAATGTCGTTTATTCAGATCATAGGGTGGTTTATGCTGATTTAAATTGGGACGGTTTGCCTAAGAGATATTTGGGGTACTGGAAGCTGAATGCACGACTACTGGGTGAGGGGGTGGAGGGAGGGGATTTTGAAAGTTTGTGGGAGGACTTATGGGGTGGGGGTAAGAGTGCAAGCGATTTATTGGGGTGGTGGGATGGGGTTGCGAAGACGAGGATCAGGCAATATTATGTGCGAAGGGGAAAGAATGAGGCATGGATGACATATGGGCTTCAACAGTATTTAGAGGGGCGGTTGCAGGGTTGTTATCAGAGGGGTGCTGTGACAGGTGTGTATCCAATGGAGGAAATTGAAGCATTAAAGTGGCAGATAAGAGATATGCACAATGAGAGATTTGATGCGGCGAGGGTGCAAGGTGGGTTAGAGGAGGCGATTTGGGGTGACAGGCCGTCAGCCTGTGTGTTACGGGGTCAGCGGAGACGCAGGTTGGCAATGGAAATTGATAAGCTGGTAGTACACGAGAACTTAGGTGGGTATACGAAGGGTCAGGAGTTGCGAACTACTGAGGGTATGAGTGGTTTTATGGATAGTTGGTTTGGAAAATATTTGCGGAGTGTAGGAGTGAACGGTGAGGATTTAGAGAGATTGGGAGAGAATGTATCTTGTGTGCTGAGTGGAAGTGATCGTATGGCATTGGGAGGGGATATTGAAGAGGGGGAGGTATGGAGAGCTTTGGAGAATATGGCGAGAGGTAAAGCGCCAGGTATAGATGGGTTACCTTGTGAATTCTATGTGAAGCATTGGAGTGTGTTGAAGGATTTTTTAGTGAACCTGATGAATGTGATGGAAAATGAGGGGAGGATGGGTGAGTTGCAGCGTACTGCAGTAGTAGTATTGATTCCAAAAGGGGAAGGCCCTACTACAGTGCAGAACTACAGGGCGTTGTTGTTGTTATGTGCTGATTATAAGATATTCGCAAAAATCTTGGGGAACAGGCTGAAGTGCGTGATAGATAGAGTTGTTGCGAGAGGTCAGTATGGGGTGCCTGGAAGGATGATGTATGAGGGACATGGAATAATAAAAGATTTTGTGGAAAGTATGGAGGGGGAGAATAAAAGGGGGGGAGGTGTCTTAGCATTGGATTGGCAGGCTGCGTACGATTGCATAGAACGAAAGGCACTGTGGCATATCTTACGGAGGCAGGGTTTTGGGGAAGAGATGGTACGTTGGATTGTGACTTTGTATAATAGGGTAGGTGTACGTGTGCAGGTGAATGGGAAATTGGGCGAGTGGGTTTCAATGGGTAGAGGCATAAGGCAGGGTTGTCCTCTGTCTCAACTGTTGTTTGCTTGTATACGGGACCCTTTTTATAGGGCAGTGGGGCGATGTTTAGGGGTGGTATGTGGTGTGGAGAATGGTGGGATGGGAATAATAGGGTATGTGGATGATACAACAATTCTAATGAGCAGGGAGGAAAGTTTACATGAGGTGGAGGATGTAATTGGTGGTTTTGAAGGTGTTACAGGTTTAAAAGTAAATGTGGAGAAATCGAAATTATTGGTCTTAGGGAATTGGGTGGGGAGGGCGCGATGGGAAACAGCTGTGTGTTGGTGTGTGGTGGATAGACTAAAGGTGTGTGGGATAATTTATATGGGGAATGCCGGGGAGGCACGGATGCTTAATTCTGGGAGGGCAGTGGATAGGTTGGTGGGTAGGTTAAATGTTTTGAGACCCTTGCATTTGACGATACATCAACGTGTAATAGTGGTGAATGTGATGTTATATAGTATGGTCTGGCATGTGGCAGCAGTATATCCATTGGCAGGACCGGATATAACTAGAATGCTAAAAAAGGTTTTTCGATATATATGGGGTTCTGGGTGTGATTGGTTGGGTAGAAGTGTTGTTATGCTACCGGTCGACAAAGGTGGATTGGGTTTAATAGATATAAGATTAAGGGTTAAGTGTATATATTTGAAGAGGGGGTTTCTCCGAGTGGAAGGTCGTGTGGGGAAGGGTGTGCAAGCATTATATGAGGAGGCACGAAGGTGGTGGGTGGGATCAGAGTTGAGAGAGTGTGAGGATGTGCTGCGAGCTTTATTGTATGTTAGAGATCCGTCTAGGATACGGGTAGGTGTTCTGGAGCGTGCTATAGGGGTGAGGGTGATTGCAAATGTTGAGGGCATATACCCAATGTATGCATGGAGACATTTGGGTAAGGTTGCAGTTGGTGCATATCAGACCAAGAGTGAGAGAGGTAATGTTTCGTTTCCTTCATGGAATATTGCCGTCTGGTGTGGTGCTTCGGGAGAGAGGATTGATGGTGGAGGACGTATGTAGGGTGTGTGGGGATAGGGAGACAGAACATAAGAACATAAGAACATAAGAAAGGAGGAACACTGCAGGAGGCCTGCTGGCCCATACTAGGCAGGTCCTTTACAATTCATCCCACTAACAAAACATTTACCCAACCCAATTTTCAATGCTACCCAAGAAATAAGCTCTGATGTGAAAGTCCCACTCAAATCCAACCCTTCCCGCTCATGTACTTATCCAACCTAGATTTGAAACTACCCAAAGTCCTAGCCTCAATAACCCAACTAGGTAGACTGTTCCACTCATCAACTACCCTATTTCCAAACCAATACTTTCCTATGTCCTTTCTAAATCTAAACTTATCTAATTTAAATCCATTACTGCGGGTTCTCTCTTGGAGAGACATCCTCAAGACCTTATTAATATCCCCTTTATTAATACCTATCTTCCACTTATACACTTCGATCAGGTCTCCCCTCATTCTTCGTCTAACAAGTGAATGTAACTTAAGAGTCTTCAATCTTTCTTCATAAGGAAGATTTCTGATGCTATGTATTAATTTAGTCATCCTACGCTGAATGTTTTCTAACGAATTTATGTCCATTTTGTAATACGGAGACCAAAACTGAGCTGCATAATCAAGGTGAGGCCTTACTAATGATGTATAAAGCTGCAGTATGACCTCTGGACTTCTGTTGCTTACACTTCTTGATATAAATCCCAGTAATCTATTTGCCTTATTACGTACGCTTAAGCATTGCTGTCTTGGTTTAAGGTTGCTGCTCACCATAACCCCCAAGTCCTTTTCGCAATCTGTATGGCTAAGTTCTACATCATTTAATTTATAAGTACTAGGGTTATGGGCACTCCCAAGCTTCAGAACCTTGCACTTATCTACATTGAACTGCATCTGCCACTTTTCTGACCAAGAATAGAGTTTGTTTAAATCCTCCTGAAGTTCCCTAACATCTACGTTTGAATCAATTATCCTACCTATCTTTGTGTCATCGGCGAATTTGCTCATATCACTAGTAATTCCCTCATCAAGATCATTGATATATATTATAAACAACAATGGGCCCAAGACTGATCCCTGTGGAACGCCACTTGTTACAGATCCCCACTCGGATTTAACCCCATTTATAACAGCTTTTCATGTAGTATATTTTTGTAAAAAATTTGGAGTGTATACGGGAGTGGATGGGTGGGATTTTGAGGAGGGTGGGTGGGGGAGGGATATCGGTATCAAGGGCATTGAGTTTAGACGTGGGAGGTGTGGAAGACTGTGCAGCGTGCTTTGGTGTACATCATAACTGATTTTGTTTTCGTATCATGGGCCATGAGGGGTAATGGGGATTGGATGGTGCGAAAGAAGGTATTGGCTGCAACGATTTTGTTTTCGTATCATGGGCCATGAGAGGTAATGGGGATTGGATGGTGCGAAAGAAGGTATTGGCTGTAACGATGTACAAAATACTTCGTCGTAATAGGGGGATATATGGAAGTAGATGGGAAAGGGCTTTTCCTGAAGGATATCGAAGTATGAATGTCAGAGGTTTGTTGGCGGAGTGAGAAAAAAAAAAAAGGGGGGGGGGGATGTGTTTGGATTTTCAGGGGTTGCACCGGGCTCGTCTCAGAATTTGGGAATGTATGAGGAGTTCCATGATATGGTGTGAAATGGCAGCGTAGTTGTGGAGTGTGTTTTAAGTAAGTTTGTGGTGGTTCGTAAGGGAAAAGTTGTTAAGATTTTTATGGACATGGAAATGAGCAATATTTGTGTGCATGTGAAAAGTATACGGTCATGCTCAGAATGGTATACTGATGTATGTTATGGATAAGTTAATTATGGAATATGTTGTAATGTATTATCAGGATTGGTGGTTGTATTAAAGCAAAGGACATGAGGGCGTGATAAATATGTCTGTGTACCAAATGTACTGCTCATAATGAGATAATGCAATGTGTGTGATTTTATCATACATCAAGTGTATATAGCAGTATGTAAGAGAAAATTTCATGTACTCAGTATGGGTTGTATATTGGTATTCGGTGAAGTTCAATGAATATTATTGACGAGTGATGGGTATATAAGGACGTGTTCATGTACAGTGTGTTATGTAGGGTTAGGATGGTGAGGCAAGAAATGCTGCGGTCTGTAGAATAAGAATATAGTCTCGTTTAAGTTAATGTTTAATAGTAATGACTATGTATATTTCATTATATGGTAGAAGAAGTTTGTTACTCAAAACTGGAAATTATATTTGAAAAATATTACTAAATATACGTGATTGTGTAAGTTCGCTTGTGGGATGAATGTAGTGTATGGAAGTGAGGTGGGACGAATCATTTGTTATATTGTACTGTGTTTAGTTTTTCTGTGGTGAGGTATGGAGATTGTTATTTTCTAACCTTTATTTGTTTCGTAATTATTGGGGTATTATGTATTTGATATGAAGTTTAATATACAACAATAGTAAGTGTGTAAAGAATTTTTGGATAATTGAGAATGTCTTCGTACATACAGTTTTATGTAAAATGTCAATACCTGTGACATTCTTTGGGTTATATTGCATATTGTGTTTATGGCTGCAATTTTGGATGTAATAAACCCACCTGTATATGAAGCTGTGGGCTGTCTTTAGTTTAGTTCTTATGTATAAGTTTAGTGCTACGGTGGGGAATGTGGAGTTCTCTTTTGTTATATATAATGGATACGTTTCATTGCTTACATTGTCTACATGTATAACTATGTATTGCGTTTTTCAATAAAATATAAAAAAAATGCTTGATGGGAGGCTGTTAAACAGTTTTGGGCCCTGGACACTTACGGTGTTTTCCCTTAGTGTACCAATGGCGCCCCTACTTTTTATTGGGGGCATTTTGCATCGCCTGCCCAGTCTTTTACTTTCGTAGGGAGTGATTTCTGTGTGCAGATTTGGGACCATTCCTTCCAAGATTTTCCAAGTGTAGATTATGATATATCTCTCCCTCCTGCGTTCCAACTAGTACAAGTCAAGTGCTTCCAAGCGTTCCCAGTAGTTAAGGTGCTTGACAGAACTTATACGTGCAGTAAAGGATCTCTGTACACTCTAGATCTGCGATTTCACCTGCTTTGAATGGAGAAGTTAATGTACAGCAGTATTCTAGCCTAGGGAAAACAAGTGATTTGAAAAGGATCATCATGGGCTTGGCATCTCTCGTTTGACAGCGTGGGAATTAATGGCTTTCTCCCCCCCCCCCACTTCGGTTTCAATATTTACCTATTTGGTTCAAACCTTTTCAAGTTCGCACATATCTCTAGAATGTCTAGATCATTTTAATAACTCCAATTAGCAAGTTATTCTATAATTAATTCTTATCAGGGAAAGCTCTAAACCCGTTAGGGAGAATACTGCTCAGATATTTTACAAGCAGCCTCGCTCATACATGATAAATATTTATCAATTATGATTTTTCAATTAGCCTATAATAAATGTATTTACAAGCCTGCTTAGTGCTCAGTTTCTTAGTTATCAAGCAAGGTTTTTCCAAGTAGCTTCTCTTAGATATGAAACAATTACAAATACATTTACCAAATACGATTATACAGGTAGCCTATCTTATACATAATAACAAATATATTTATCAAAGTGTGGCAGGAAATCCGGCGATTCTTTTCCCCGGCCTAGATAAACAAAACTACCACTGGATTCCACTCCGCATCCTCCATTGTACTCATGTCGGTTAAGACTATATTTTCTTGCCTTTTCAATACAGATAGTGGTTAAAATTGTCTATAATTCTCCTCCACCCTTAAACGCTGGGGAGGTTGTGTCGTCATGAAGAGCTACTGATCTAAAAAAAAAATAGTTATTCCCTTCTTTGGACTAAATGGACTATTGATACCCAAGCTCTGTATGGCCACTTCTGGTTTAGCACTTCCCCAGGAATATATTATTACTAGACACCCAAGTTTTCTGTAAACTTTGAATATGAAGCGATCCTCAAGATTTAATAATTATAATTATGTCCAGAAACAGCAGACAAATTCTTGTTTAATTCTGTACTTACACTAGGGCTGAAGGATTTTAAATCAGCCAGGAAATTTACTGGATCCCTGTACATTTATGGAGAAATTTTTCTCCAATCAGGGGGAGACGACCCCTCCACTTTCCCACTCCGCCCTGCTAGTGGGGGAAAGTGGAGAAAGGGGTCGTCGCCCCCCTGGTTGGAGAAAAATTTCTCCACAACCTTGGTCACACGCAAAGGGTGCCATCAACCTACAAAGACCAAGATACATGAAAATTATATATTTCGGGAAGTGATTTAGTGATGAAAAACTTTCATGTTAATACATTTGACAAGATAGGGGAAAAGAATTTCCCTTAGACATGCCACAAATTTATTAACACATTTTTCCTTGAAACTGCAAAACACGATTTAGAAATTCAGATAATCTGTTTTAAGAGTATAAACAAAGTGCTAAACCCGTAAGGGTCTTACAGTACCTAGGAGAGAGGAATGCAATCAGATCTGATCCAGGTAAGAGAGGGTAAATACAATTCTTTGGCTCAAGAGCCCTAACCAGCATTATGGCACCCACGAAGGGTAAAATATGAGTAGCACTGTCATTTATAATAAGTTGAATGAAAAGTTGAAGTTTGTAATCTGACTGCTGCTGCTGCTACATGCCCTGACCTGCTTAGAAAGTATTATTATTATTATTATAATCAAAAAGAAGCGCTAAGCCACAAGGGCTATACAGCGCTGCAGGGTAGGGAAGGAAGCAAGGGAATTGGATGGCAGAAGGGAGGGGGGATGATCAGCAGGTTACAGAAAACAGCGGGGCAGGGGATAGTACGGGGGTAGAGGGTAGCAAGAGATACAAGTAGAAAGGGCTGAAAGTATCAGAATTTGTGAAGTAAGTCAGTCGTTGTCAAAAAGTCAATGAGAGAGTCCGGATGAAAGGTGGGTCCATCAGCGAGAAGGGAAGGTAAAGAGAGAGCAGCGGTGCTTAGAAAGTGCCAGTGAACCTGTTCCAGTTTTCTGGTCATAATTTTTATGTATACCACACTATCGTTGGATACAACAACGTCATACCCACTGCCTACAGTGATGAAGACAATACAGGTGAAGAACAATTTATTCTGACAAAGTTTCGCTCAGTATAGAACTTTAGTAATGATAATAGCATCCTGATATTATATTCAGGGTATGCCTTAAACCCGTACATTAAGAGCCTTTTACCAGCATCAAGTTCCCCCCCCCCTTGAAATGTGTTAACAACCTCTTCTCACTGTACTGTACTACGTTAATTTCCTTATGTGGCTCCGTAAATTCACATTTTATTTTAGGTTACAGCAGGATGGATATATATATATATATATAATATATATATATATATATATATATATATATATATATATATATATATATATATATATATATATATAATATATATATATATATTTGTTTGTGTGTGTGTGTGAGAGAGAGAGATCAACACATCGGCCGTCTCCCACCAAAGCAGGATGGCCCGAAAATGAAAAACTTTCACCATCATTCACTCCATCACTATCTTGTCAGAGGCGCGCTTACACTAGTTATAAAACTGCAACATTAACACCCCTCCTTCAGAGTGCAGACACTGTACTTCCCATCTCCAGGACTCGAGTCTGGCCTGCTGGTTTCCCTGAATCCCCTCATAAATGTCACCTTGTTTACACTCCAACAGCGCGGCAAGTCATAAAACCATTTGTCTCCATTCGCTCGTATCTAACACGCTCACGCATGCTTGCTGGAAGTCCAGTCCCTCGTACACAAAACCTCCTTTACCCCCCATCCCTCCAACCTTTCCTAGGCCGACCCCTACCCCGCCTTCTCTCCACTACAGATTTATACACTCTCGAAGTCATTCTATTTCCTTCTATCTTCTCTCTCTACACACACGCATATTATATGTCGTGCCGAATACGTAAAACTTGCGATTTTGTCTTAAACAGCAACGCTCTTTTTACCGAATAAGGCAAGCGAAAAATTGGGTATGCAATAATTTCGCAAAAATAATTCTGAACCTACGAAAAAATATATTGTTTATTATTATTGTAAACTTATCTAAAATATATTTAGTTGAATTAGGATAAATTAAATTGCGTTTGTTATAATAAGGTTAGGTAAGTTTTCTAAGGTTCTTTTGGTACAAAATTATTAATTTTTACATCAACATAAATGAAAAAATATATCTTTAAGCGTATGAGAAAATTTTAGAAAGTACTTAATTTTAAACGAGTTCCTGCTAACTGACCACTTTACCTATTCGGCTTGACACATATATATATATATATATATATATATATATATATATATATATATATATATATATATATATATATATATATATATATATATATATATATATAATGTGTGTGTGTGTGTGTGTGTGTGTTAAGACTGATTTTTCGCATATTGCATAAAATTTTTTCACCTTTTTCGGCAAAGATGACCATTGCCTTTTATGCTAAACTCGCCGATTTGTCTTATTTGGCACAACATTTACGTTATGTATAAACACACGGGCCATTTCCTATGAAAGCCGTTTGTAATCAAAATAAAACAAAGGTTCCCAACACAACTGTATGGAAGCAGATAAAACAAATGTGTGGATGCGTGTAAAATAAGTGTATAGAAGCCGGTAGAACGTAGGGTTCGTAAAAAACAAGTATGGGTAGGCAGGTAAAACACGTGTGAAACAGGTAAAATAAGCGTGGTGGCAGATAAAACACGTGAGAAGCGAATAAAAATGTTCGTGGAGGGTAAAACAAGGTACCTCACGTAATGATGAGCTCTGAGTCACAATAATCATTATTAATTACCAGAGAACAACCACAAAACCACTTCAAGGTAGATACAACAACACTTAAATATCACTCACCAGAACGTCTCATGGACATGGGTCCTCCTGCACGCACTCCCTCCTCTAAAATAACATGTTCTTTGTCAACCCCCGTTACTGCGAGTCAGTTTATACATGCAAGATCGAATTTAAAATCTATTCTAATAATATTTTCTGCGCTAAACTCTTAAAAGTCTACTTTAGACTGTCATTATATCATTTACAGGGAAGTGCTAAATCCGCAAGGGTCAGCATCTGTGGGATACGAGGTAAGCAAATTTAAGAGGGGAAGGGTCGCGCCATTTCCTCGGATCACGAGGCTTTCACCAACATCCATGCATTCCCCCCTCTTGAAAATTGTTCTAAATGATGTTGGTTAACTAAAACTTCAGTTAGGCTGTATTTATGTAGTTATGGTGAGAATTCCATTATCATGAAGGTAGCGCCTGGCCACGGGGGACACATCCTCATCACTTAAATAGTTGTAAACCACACGGTCCTTGTTTATGCTGGAGGACGAGCTCCAGATTTCCATTACACAATCATTTTGTATTTGGGGAAATCTATCTGTACGGTTATACAGCGCATGAGGGAATCTGGTTCGATCCAAGAAAGGGGATATCAGGTCTAGTTCCTTGAATCAAAAGCCCCTCACTGGCGTCAAATAACCTTCCTTGAGGCAAGTTATTTTATGGAACTAGCATCCATTATATTAATCTTGTTTCCAGACGAAGAAAACCTTATCAGTCCAGACCCAGCATACATACTCGTTTATATGCTATATAACTGGTTAGCTTTTATGGAAAGAGGACAGCCTAACAATAACTTAGCCGAGAAATTTCCTGCAAACCATGTGTGAGAAATCTACACAAATGTTTATGGGAGTTAAGAATATGGGTTCCAGCATTTTCTATGGCCGAGTAAGCATTGACAGGGCATCTCACATCACAGACCCAGAATGTTTCTCTGTGGTAGAGTAAGCGTTGGTCGAGTGCCTCTTACAACACAGGTAAAACCAGGAGCAAAAGTGAAAGTAACGCTGTACTAGAATCAACAGACCTAAAACGCATAGGTCCTAGGGCTTGTAAGTATTTTAGTAATTGTTTTAGTATTGGGCCACGGGTCACTTTAAAACTACCATGCATGTGCAACCCATCCTCCACATAAGTTCATTTTCTAACGCGTTAAAATGCGCCAGTTACTGCACGATCTAAACCGACACCAAAATTAAGTATTTATTCTATTTTACATAAGCCATAATTAACCTTCATATACGTACAGATAACAATAACCAAATTACACAAACGAGATGGATTATATTCATATATAGAGCTATAAAGAATACATCAGCGCTTTTATAAATAAGAGGAAAGTATCTGGCAACGGAACAAACATCGTTAATAAAATAGGAAACCACGCACTAATTATTTAAGATAGAAGATGGTTTTTCCCTGTGTGGGTGTGGTACTATCACCTTCAGTATCGCAACCTCAACAAGTGGATAATACAGGTCTTCCAAAAAGTCATTAGTCCGTCAAGGTGGACTGCTTGTGCTTGTACATTTTTCTTGATCTACTTACATCACCCAACAGATACTAAGACTCGCTGTTCAGTAAATTACCTTAAAAATTAAAAAAAAATCAAAATTACATTTGGAAAAATAACATGTATAACAGAGACTAATTCAAACACTTCCTCCAGTTCCCCAGAGATAGGTGGCGAGCCCAAATTACTACAGGCATGTCCTCTCTGGAGATTTTTCTCCCCCTCTCATATAATTATATATATAATATATATATACATTATATATATATATATACATTATATATATATATACATTATATATATATATATATATATATATATATATATATATATATATAGTAGTAGGTTGGTAGACAGCAACCACCCAGGGAGGTACTACCGTCCTGCCAAGTGAGTGTAAAACGAAGCCTGTGATTGTTTTACATGATGGTAGGATTGCTGATGTCTTTTGTCTGTCTCATAAATATGCAAGATTACAGGCATGTCTTGCTACTTCTACTTACACTTAGGTCACACTACACATACATGTACACATTTATTTATACACACTCATCTGAGTTTTCTTTGATTTTATCTTAATAGTTCTTGGTCTTATTAATTTTCCTTTTATATCCATGGGGAAGTGGAATAAGAATCTTTCCTCCGTAAGCCATGCGTGTTGTAAAAGTCAACTAAAATGCCGGGAACAATGGGCTAGTAACCCCTTTTCCTGTAAAGATTACTAAAAAGAATAAGAAGAAGAAAATTGTCAAAGTGGGAAGTCTGAATGTGCGTGGATGTTGTGCAGATGATAAGAAAGAGATGATTGTGGATGTTATGAATGAGAAGAAGCTGGATGTCCTGGCTTTAAGTGAAACAAAGCTGAAGGGGGTGGGAGAGTTTCAGTGGAGAGGAATAAATGGGATTAGGTCAGGGGTTTCAAATAGAGTTAGAGCTAAAGAAGGAGTAGCAATAATGTTGAAGGATAAGCTATGGCAGGAAAAGAGGGACTATAAATGTATTAATTCAAGGATTATGTGGAGTAAAATAAAGATTGGATGTGAAAAGTGGGTTATAATAAGCGTGTATGCACCTGGAGAAGAGAGAAGTGTAGAGGAGAGAGAGAGATTTTGGGAAATGTTGAGTGAATGCGTGGGGAGTTTTGAATCAAGTGTGAGAGTAATGGTGGTTGGGGATTTTAATGCTAAAGTGGGTAAAAATGTTATGGAGGGAGTAGTAGGTAAATTTGGGGTGCCAGGGGTAAATGTAAATGGGGAGCCTTTAATTGAGCTATGTGTAGAAAGAAATTTGGTAATAAGTAATACATATTTTATGAAAAAGAGGATAAATAAATATACAAGGTATGATGTAGCACGTAATGAAAGTAGTTTATTAGATTATGTATTGGTGGATAAAAGGTTGATGGGTAGGCTCCAGGATGTACATGTTTATAGAGGGGCAACTGATATATCGGATCATTATTTAGTTGTAGCTACAGTTAGAGTAAGAGGTAGATGGGAAAAGAGGAAGGTGGCAACAACAAGTAAGAGGGAAGTGAAAGTGTATAAACTAAGGGAGGAGGAAGTTCGGGTGAGATATAAGCGACTATTGGCAGAAAGGTGGGCTAGTGCAAAGATGAGTAGTGGGGGGGTTGAAGAGGGTTGGAATAGTTTTAAAAATGCAGTATTAGAATGTGGGGCAGAAGTTTGTGGTTATAGGAGGGTGGGGGCAGGAGGAAAGAGGAGTGATTGGTGGAATGATGAAGTAAAGGGTGTGATAAAAGAGAAAAAGGTAGCTTATGAGAGGTTTTTACAAAGCAGAAGTGTTATAAGAAGAGCAGAGTATATGGAGAGTAAAAGAAAGGTAAAGAGAGTGGTGAGAGAGTGCAAAAGGAGAGCAGATGATAGAGTGGGAGAGGCACTGTCAAGAAATTTTAATGAAAATAAGAAAAAATTTTGGAGTGAGTTAAACAAGTTAAGAAAGCCTAGGGAAAATATGGATTTGTCAGTTAAAAACAGAGTAGGGGAGTTAGTAGATGGGGAGATGGAGGTATTGGGTAGATGGCGAGAATATTTTGAGGAACTTTTAAATGTTAAGGAAGAAAGGGAGGCAGTAATTTCATGCACTGGTCAGGGAGGTATACCATCTTTTAGGAGTGAAGAAGAGCAGAATGTAAGTGTGGGGGAGGTACGTGAGGCATTACGTAAAATGAAAGGGGGTAAAGCAGCTGGAACTGATGGGATCATGACAGAAATGTTAAAAGCAGGGGGGGATATAGTGTTGGAGTGGTTGGTACTTTTGTTTAATAAATGTATGAAAGAGGGGAAGGTACCTAGGGATTGGCAGAGAGCATGTATAGTCCCTTTATATAAAGGGAAAGGGGACAAAAGAGACTGTAAAAATTATAGAGGAATAAGCTTACTGAGTATACCAGGAAAAGTGTACGGTAGGGTTATAATTGAAAGAATTAGAGGTAAGACAGAATGTAGGATTGCGGATGAGCAAGGAGGTTTTAGAGTGGGTAGGGGATGTGTAGATCAGGTGTTTACATTGAAGCATATATGTGAACAGTATTTAGATAAAGATAGGGAAGTTTTTATTGCATTTATGGATTTAGAAAAGGCATATGATAGAGTGGATAGAGGAGCAATGTGGCAGATGTTGCAAGTATATGGAATAGGTGGTAAGTTATTAAATGCTGTAAAGAGTTTTTATGAGGATAGTGAGGCTCAGGTTAGGGTGTGTAGAAGAGAGGGAGACTACTTCCCGGTAAAAGTAGGTCTTAGACAGGGATGTGTAATGTCACCATGGTTGTTTAATATATTTATAGATGGGGTTGTAAAGGAAGTAAATGCTAGGGTGTTTGGGAGAGGGGTGGGATTAAATTATGGGGAATCAAATTCAAAATGGGAATTGACACAGTTACTTTTTGCTGATGATACTGTGCTTATGGGAGATTCTAAAGAAAAATTGCAAAGGTTAGTGGATGAGTTTGGGAATGTGTGTAAAGGTAGAAAGTTGAAAGTGAACATAGAAAAGAGTAAGGTGATGAGGGTGTCAAATGATTTAGATAAAGAAAAATTGGATATCAAATTGGGGAGGAGGAGTATGGAAGAAGTGAATGTTTTCAGATACTTGGGAGTTGACGTGTCGGCGGATGGATTTATGAAGGATGAGGTTAATCATAGAATTGATGAGGGAAAAAAGGTGAGTGGTGCGTTGAGGTATATGTGGAGTCAAAAAACGTTATCTATGGAGGCAAAGAAGGGAATGTATGAAAGTATAGTAGTACCAACACTCTTATATGGGTGTGAAGCTTGGGTGGTAAATGCAGCAGCGAGGAGACGGTTGGAGGCAGCGGAGATGTCCTGTTTAAGGGCAATGTGTGGTGTAAATATTATGCAGAAAATTCGGAGTGTGGAAATTAGGAGAAGGTGTGGAGTTAATAAAAGTATTAGTCAGAGGGCAGAAGAGGGGTTGTTGAGGTGGTTTGGTCATTTAGAGAGAATGGATCACAGTAGAATGACATGGAAAGCATATAAATCTATAGGGGAAGGAAGGCGGGGTAGGGGTCGTCCTCGAAAGGGTTGGAGAGAGGGGGTAAAGGAGGTTTTGTGGGTAAGGGGCTTGGACTTCCAGCAAGCGTGCGTGAGCGTGTTAGATAGGAGTGAATGGAGACGAATGGTACTTGGGACCTGACGATCTGTTGGAGTGTGAGCAGGGTAATATTTAGTGAAGGGATTCAGGGAAACCGGTTATTTTCATATAGTCGGACTTGAGTCCTGGAAATGGGAAGTACAATGCCTGCACTTTAAAGGAGGGGTTTGGGATATTGGCAGTTTGGAGGGATATGTTGTGTATCTTTATATGTTTATGCTTCTAGACTGTTGTATTCTGAGCACCTCTGCAAAAACAGTGATAATGTGCGAGTGTGGTGAAAGTGTTGAATGATGATGAAAGTATTTTCTTTTTGGGGATTTTCTTTCTTTTTTGGGTCACCCTGCCTCGGTGGGAGACGGCCGACTTGTTGAAAAAAAAAAAAAAAAAAAAAAAAAACATATATATATATATATATATATATATATATATACACATTATATTATATACATTATATATATTATATATATATACATTATATATATTATATATATACATTATATATATTATATATATATACATTATATATATATACATATATATTATATATATACATATATATATATATATATATATATGTATATATATAATATATATAATTATATATAATATAATGTATATATATATGTAATGTATATATATAATGTATATATATATGTAATGTATATATATAATATATATATATAATGTATATATATAATATATATATATAATGTATATATATTATATAATGTATATAATGTAT
This sequence comes from Cherax quadricarinatus, assembly GCF_038502225.1. Taxonomy (NCBI): domain Eukaryota; kingdom Metazoa; phylum Arthropoda; class Malacostraca; order Decapoda; family Parastacidae; genus Cherax; species Cherax quadricarinatus. The sequence continues at coordinate 10,765,323 of NC_091345.1, read as the reverse complement.
ATATATAATGTATATTATATAATGTATATATATATAATTATATATATATATATAATTATATATATATATAATTATATATATATATAATTATATATATATATATAATTATATATATATATAATTATATATATATATAATTATATATATATATAATTATATATATATATAATTATATATATCTATATATATATATATATATATATATATATATATATATATATATATATATATATATATAATTAGTATTTTTTGAAGTAATGTGGAATCTGTATTAAATTTAAGTTAGTCAGATCTTACTATATTTGCTTTACAGTCATTTTCCCATCCATTCAGATGCTGAGAGAGCGCAAACAAGATACTCCTGATGTGGGTGTGTTGCAAGAGGCTACATATTGCAGCAGTCACCTTGAGCGTTCTCTTGCTCTCACTCAGAGCCAATGCAGAGTCATTACATTATTGAACCTGTTTTCCCTTCCAAGGGGTGCCTATTTTTTTTTTTTTTTTTTTTGCCGGCGAAGGGCTATTGATTCAAGGAGCTGGAGCTCCTTACTCCTTCCTAAGGATCGAATCTAATTGCTTCCCATGCCATGGGCGCTGCATGACCACTATATAGGGGTTTACTGCTAGCCCATGACTAGTAATAATTTTACCTGTACTAACAATCTGAACTGGAAAAAAGCTTGCATATGTGGTCACAGTGGGGCCCATGCTAACCTACCTATGGTGTATAAATATACCTAGTTGAATGAATCTTATAGCCAGTTGGCCCGGTGGCTCACGCACTGGCCTGGAGTTTTACGACTCACTCGCCTTGGATTCAAATCCCACCCGTTCCGTGAATCGCCTCCGTAGCCTAGTCCCAGACCGAGCCTCAAGTACTAAAAGGAAATAGAGGAACTATTGAGAAGTACACAGTGAAGATAAGTTTATACTGAATGTAAGAAGTGTGTAAGGCTTACTTGAAAATTTAAATGCTCGTGATACGGAAAACACCAGCAGTCCTGCCAGCATACAAAATATTTAACAGGCTTCAGTTGGCCACTCATTACAAAGGGTATTATCATCCTGTATGGTTGCAGATTACCAACCTACATTTAAAACACAAGCTGTCACCAAGCATTTCTTCAACGTTATGGTAGCAAAGTGAAACACGCTGAACGACGTTATATATGTAGATTCCATGCAGGAAGAAACGCGTATTATTAATATAATCAAGGGGAAGCGCTAAACCCGGAGGATTATACAGCGCCTTGGGGGGGGGGATGTGGAAGGCATTCAGGCTTAATTCGGGGAACTGGAGCACAGATCCAATTCCCTAAATCAAGAACCCCTCACCAACATCAAGGAACCTTCCTTGAGGGGTAAGAAACGCGTAATCGCTAGAGAATTCCTTCACGGCAGTAATTTTAACGAGGCGCCAGCGCTGTGTGACCCTTTTAGATTTAGCGCTTTGTTGATTATAATAATTTAAAGAAGCGCGCCCAAGAGACGGAGCTCGACTCCCCTTCGCCCCCCCCCCACGCGAAATCAAATAGGTAATTACACTAGTCATTATAAAATGTGCCTTCCCCCCTCCCTTTCTTTTCATGGGATATGTTCAGGATATCCTGAGAAGTTTACCTGGAGTTTACCTGGAGAGAGTTTCGGGGGTCAACGCCCCCGCGGCCCGGTCTGTGACCAGGCCTCCTGGTGGATCAGCGCCTGATCAACCAGGCTGTTGCTGCTGGCTGCACGCAAACCAACGTACGAGCCACAGCCCGGCTGATCAGGAACTGCCTTTAGGTGCTTGTCCAGTGCCAGCTTGAAGACTGCCAGGGGTCTGTTGGTAATCCCCCTTATGTGTGCTGGGAGGCAGTTGAACAGTCTCGGTCCCCTGACACTTATTGTATGGTCTCTTAACGTGCTAGTGACACCCCTGCTTTTCATTGGGGGGATGGTGCATCGTCTGCCAAGTCTTTTGCTTTCGTAGTGAGTGATTTTCGTGTGCAAGTTCGGTACTAGTCCCTCTAGGATTTTCCAGGTGTATATAATCATGTATCTCTCCCTCCTGCGTTCCAGGGAATACAGGTTTAGAAACCTCAAGCGCTCCCAGTAATTGAGGTGTTTTATCTCCGTTATGCGCGCCGTGAAAGTTCTCTGTACATTTTCTAGGTCGGCAATTTCACCTGCCTTGAAAGGTGCTGTTAGAGTGCAGCAATATTCCAGCCTAGATAGAACAAGTGACCTGAAGAGTGTCATCATGGGCTTGGCCTCCCTAGTTTTGAAGGTTCTCATTATCCATCCTGTCATTTTTCTAGCAGATGCGATTGATACAATGTTATGGTCCTTGAAGGTGAGATCCTCCGACATAATCACTCCCAGGTCTTTGACGTTGGTGTTTCGCTCTATTTTGTGGCCAGAATTTGTTTTGTACTCTGATGAAGATTTAATTTCCTCATGTTTACCATATCTGAGTAATTGAAATTTCTCATCGTTGAACTTCATATTGTTTTCTGCAGCCCACTGAAAGATTTGGTTGATGTCCGCCTGGAGCCTTGCAGTGTCTGCAATGGAAGACACTGTCATGCAGATTCGGGTGTCATCTGCAAAGGAAGACACGGTGCTGTGGCTGACATCCTTGTCTATGTCGGATATGAGGATGAGGAACAAGATGGGAGCTAGTACTGTGCCTTGTGGAACAGAGCTTTTCACCGTAGCTGCCTCGGACTTTACTCTGTTGACGACTACTCTCTGTGTTCTGTTAGTGAGGAAATTATAGATCCATCGACCAACTTTTCCTGTTATTCCTTTAGCGCGCATTTTGTGGGCTATTACGCCATGGTCACACTTGTCGAAGGCTTTTGCAAAGTCTGTATATATTACATCTGCATTCTTTTTGTCTTCTAGTGCATTTAGGACCTTGTCGTAGTGATCCAGTAGTTGAGACAGACAGGAGCGACCTGTTCTAAACCCATGTTGCCCTGGGTTGTGTAACTGATGGGTTTCTAGATGGGTGGTGATCTTGCTTCTTAGGACCCTTTCAAAGATTTTTATGATATGGGATGTTAGTGCTATTGGTCTGTAGTTCTGTAGTTCAGTGATTCCTGATTAATATTTTTAGCTATGCTGGAATGAAGCCTTTTAAGCTGACGCAGCTATGTAACATTGATGTACGAAACCATCCTGTGATGGAAATGACAGGAAAACACGTCCTGTTTAACGGAGAGTTAAACTAAGAGGGAACCATTGCGAGCCCTTTTATCCAATATGTAACTATCAAACAGAATAGGGTAGCAGTACACTACTGATTTATCAATTTTTAACTAAAAAATGGCTGTTTTTCTACCTGCTTGCAAAGAACCATTCGGAATTGGCACAAGAATCCACTGAAGATTGTTGGTTCTCAACCGAGAGTATCTCTTCCTCAGACAAGAAGGACGGTTAGGTTAGGTTAGGTAAGGTTCGTCAGGAAACAGGACAAATGTTTCCTGACGCGGGTCTTAGTCAGATGATGACCCGCCTTTGGAGCTTTTGGTCATCTGACCGAGGCCTTCCGCTGGCTTACCGGTCCACCCCTTTAAAAATTATGGTCATTTATAAGAAGGACGGTGTAATTCATTTGAATATGTGCCGAATAGGTAAAACTGATCGTCAATTAGCAATAACTCATTGAAAATTAAGTCCTTTCTAAAATTTTCTCTTATGCATTTAAAAATATATATTTTTTTCATTTTTGTTAATATAAAAATTAATGATTTTGTACCAAAAGCACCTTTGGAAACTTACCTAACCTTATTATAACAAGCACAGTTTAATTCAGCTTAATCCAACGAAATATATTTTAGATAAGTTTACAATAACTTAATAATAAACACAATGAAATATATTTTTTTCGTTAGGTTCAGAATGATTTTTGCGAAATTATTGCATACATAAATTTTCGCTTGCCATATTCAGTAAGAAGAGCACTGCTATTTAAGCCAAAATCGCAAGTTTTTCCTATTCGACACACACACACACACACACACACGTATGATGGCGCTCTTGATGGTATGTTGCTACACGTTTTTATTTGCAACTCACGTCCCATGAAGGTGAGCAAGTTGTGTCCTTGTTATTTTTGTCGTCAGGGGAAAATCACCTGGCAAATGATGACCTGTTTTGCGGTGCCGTTGTCACTATGGTGGGTGATGTCTACTCGGTTAGGCAAGATTCGTTAGGAAACAGGACGTTTCCACTGACTGTTCCTATGGTAGATGTTGGCTCTATGGAAGGGGGGGGGGTGCCTATTAACAGTCGCCAATATGGTAGTGGTGGTTTTATGGTGTCTACTGACAGTCGCTAATATGGTAGTTTTATTGTCTACTGACAGTGGTTAATATGGTAGTGGTGGTGTCTACCGACAGCAGTTATACTATGGTAGCTGTTAAATCTAGTAGTGCCTACTGACACTTGCTAATATGGTGGTTGTTGGTTCTATGGTGTTTACTGAGACTTATTCTTAAGTGAGGATGTATTGTGAGGAACGTCTCCTTCACCTTGCATGAGGATATAGTGCGTGGAACGTCTCGAAACCTTGCATGAGGATGTAGTACAAGGAACGTCTCCTTGACCTTGCACGAGGATGTAGTGCGAGGAACGTCTTAACCTTGCATGAAGATGTAGTGCAAGGAATGTCTCCCTTAACTTTGCGTAAGGATGTAGTGATGAATGTCTCTTCAATCTAGAGTAAGATGCAATGTGAGGACTGTCTCCCCATCTTAGAAGAGAGACAGGAAGCGAGATGTGAGTGTCCTTGGTCAACCTCTCCTTCAAACTGCAAGCTGTATATTTTCCAACCTGACATTGCACGTCAGTTTCTATACGAGATAAACAGAGATCAAAATTATTAAAGTTGCTTTAACAGTAATGGGCTTATACTTACGTATGGTTAAAAGCCAAATGTAAGAGGTTAAGGCCTGGATGTTTGGGACTGTTTTATTTACAAACACTAGAACCGTGTGACCATTCAGCGCTTGGAGCATATGCCGTTTGAAACATATCAAATTCAGTCTATCAACTTGTTACTGTTGTCCCCAATTTACTGTCACATTATAAAAATCATAATCACACCAAGTAAAAACTATTCGAAGTCTATTTTCCCATTCCACGATATATCCATAATTTGTTCCGTGCCACTAGCCATAGGTAATAACTAATTTAGATGAAATATACCCACTATGAACCTATGGCGAGAGATGCTAGGTCCTCAGGCAAGCACCGTGTACAAAGACACCCCTCCCAAAGAAGAGCTCCCTACCCCATGAATTTAATATAATTTAAGCGCTAAATCCTTATGAGTCATACAGCTCCCTCGCAGCCCGGCCTAGGGTCTGGCTTTTCTATCAATAAAAAATGAAGTGCTAAACCTACAAGGGTCATACAGCGGGCTTTTCTATCGATTGCCTGCTCACCCAGGCTGCTGCTGTTTGTGGTTCGTTGGCCCATGCATCCATCACAACCTGTTTAATCTGGCACTTGGTGGAGGTTGAGATCCAGTTTCTTTAAATTTCTACACGTGTTCCGGTAATATTTCTAATATCTGTGGCACAAGCTGCTCAAATGTCGCCACCGCATTGTGACCCAACGCCTGGGTTGTCAGCTGGGTAAGACATCGTCGTAACTTAAATAATTTGAAACCACCCACAGGTTATTTGTGGTGGAGGACGAATTGAACCGGAAGACAAGCACCCAGCTGGGCCGGGGCCATGGAAAGTGCAGGGAAATTCTTGCCTGTGTGAACTTTCTCAAGCGAGTGCTTTTAACCACACCCGTGACTAGTTTCCAGGGTTCTGCCCTCGCAGCCCTGATCCACCAGGCTGTACCTAAATATCTAAAGGATGCTTGAGAGGTCAGCGCCCCCGCGGCACGTTCCCAGACCAGGCCTCCCGGTGTATCAAGGCCTGATCAACAAGGTTGTTACTCCTGGCCGCATGCAGAAAAAACATGAACCACAGCCCGACTGGTCATGAACTGATATAAGAAACTTTTTTAGTTTCCTCTCGAAGACAGGGCTCCAGAGGTTTGATTGAAATTCCCTTTATGCACTAAGGGAGGGCGCTGAAAAGTCGGGGACCTCTGGCAGTCATTGACTTCTATCAGTGAACTGGTCGCCCTTGCTCAGTTAACGGAGAAATCTCTGTCTACAGATCGGCAAGTTTTTCTTTAAACAAAATAGGATACATCAGCAGTGTACTGCTGCCCTACTCTATCATAATTACCTAGTGGAACACTCGCAGTGTGCTGCTACCTTAATTACCGAGCTGGGAAATTTCAGCAAGGCAATGAAAATGTCAAAATGTAAAGTTTGGGTTCAATATTTACATTGTGTGTGTACTCACCTAGTTGTGGTTGCAGGGGTCGAGTCACAGCTCCTGGCCCCGCCTCTTCACTGGTCGCAATTAGGTCACTCCCTGCTCCAAGAGCTTTATCATACGTACGAGAGAGAGAGAGAGAGAGAGAGAGAGAGAGAGAGAGAGAGAGAGAGAGAGAGAGAGAGAGAGAGAGAGAGAGAGAGAGAGAGAGAGAGAGAGAGAGAGAGAGGGGGGGGGGGTGGTTGCCAATACCTCTGCATGGACACGTTGCTTGTGTTACTCAAGAAAATAAACTTTCTCCTCCTTTAAGAATGGAGATGACTAGGTATGTATAAATGATGACCCTGATAACTACCCAACCTAGCATCACCTAATCTAAAATCGCCCTCCCTCTCTCCCGTTTACTTCTCAGTCTGCTTCTTATAACCTATTACCTCCAATCACCTTCCCTCTTATCTTGCTTACATTTTCAGCATCCCCTATACTTTTTGGTGAACAAATCTAGTACATTCCTCGCCTTACATGCGAGTTACATAAAGTTTACATGAAGATGGTTGGGGATGAGGTCAACGTCCCCTTAGCCCGATCCCAAACCAGCGTGACTTAAATATATTATAAACAAATATTATACCTGGGAAGAAGCTTTGGCTCTCACACACTGACTTGTATACTTTCAAGCATTTGTACAAATGAAACGCGAGGGAGAGAGTACTCGCCTAATTGTGGTTGCAGGGGTCGAGACTCAGCTCCTGGCCCCACCTCTTCACCGACCGCTACTAGGTCCTCTCCCCCCCTGTTCCATGAGCTTTATCATACCTCGTCTTAAAACTATGTATAGTTCCTGCCTCCACTACATCGCTTGCCAGACTATTCCACTTCCTAACTACTCTATGACTGAAGAAATACTTCCTAACATCCCTTTGACTCATCTGAGTCTTCAGCTTCCAATTGTGACCCCTTGTTTCTGTGTCCCATCTCTGGAACATCCTGTCTCTGTCCACCTTGTCTATTCCACGCAGTATTTTGTCTCCCCTGACCCTCCTGTCCTCCAGTGTTGTCAGACTGATTTCCCTTAACCTTTCTTCATAGGACATTCCTCTTAGCTCTGGAACTAGCCTTGTTGCAAACCTTCGCACTTTCTCTAATTTCTTGACGTGTTTGCGCGCGCGCGTGTGTGTGGGGGGAGTTTATCAGTATGAAGATTAGTCAAAACTAAACGCTAAACCCACCAGGGTCATACAGCATGAGTATGAAGAATGTTAGTATGATTATGAATATGAAAATATGAAAGAAAATGCGATAGCGTGTGAAAATGTGAGAAGAAAGTGTGCGAGTGTAAATGTGCAAGTGCATACATAAATGCTGGTGTTGCGCTCCACCTTGAACTTCCGTTTGAGTGAACTGACCGCAGAACTGTGAAACTTCTGCCGATGTGGGTCACTATACTGGACGACCAGTGGAGAGTGAAGCCGGGGGTGAAAAAAAAAATTAATTGGCACTGACGCAACTAGCTGCAAATCATTAACTATTGAAACAGAATAATCATATGAACTGGGTAATGAAAGGTTTTGTTATATTTAACGAAATCCTTTCACCACAATGTGAGATGTCATTTATACAGCATCTTAGTTATCGAGTGACATTTTTGGATTATCCTAGGTAATTTACACACATTACTTGTGTATGAAAATTTGTGTAACTGTGTGTACCTGTACCTAAATAAACTTGCTTACCTCTCAATGAATAAAATACTGATAAAACTGAGGATGGCACAATGCCAAAGTTTTTGGCAATACTGATACTCATTTTTAGGCCAATGTGTGTACCAATACCATCAAAATTAGTGATATTTACAGATACTGATGCCTATACCTATACCCAATTTTAGGCTGATATCAATACCATCAAAATTGGTCAATATCAGAATACCAATACTTTGGTTTGATCAGTCAAGCTGTCTCTACTCTTTATATTTAAACCTCTACTCTGCCAAAGAATTAAAATATGATTCAGTCTTTTTCCCAAGACTGAAGCAAGTCTTGAGAAAAAGACTGACTGTGATAGTAGTTTTTTATAGGATTTAGTAAACTGAGCGGGGTTCCTTGATGTTGGTGAGGGGCTCTTGATTTAGGGAATTGGATCTGTGCTCCAGTTCCCCAAATTAAGCCTGAATGCCTTCCACATCCCCCCCCCCAGGCGCTGTATAATCCTCCGGGTTTAGCGCTTCCCCCTTGATTGTAATAATAATAATAATAGTAAACTGAGCATCTAGCCACTAATACTCCCCACACTAAATGTCCCCCACAGGTTTTCAGCTTCATATAAAGAATTTACTAATGTAATCTGAGCAAAGCACTCACATCAGAGAAACTAGGGAAACTATGGAGTCCCATGGTCATGTGGGTGAAACTGAGGACAACAAACCACTTCAGGAGCATGACTTTGTAAAGGAAATGCACACAAATAGGAAACAAAACTTATTTTACATAGATGAACACTGTATGACAAGGAAACAAGCCTTAGTTTACATAGATGAACACTGCAAGACGTGGAATTGTAAATTACAGCCTCAGCCACAAAGTTGATGAGTTAGCAACTCAGTAATGCTTAAACAGGTGGAAAATGAAAACCATATCGGTTGTCTAAAAGAAATCACAGGAGTTCCTTGAATGACTTAAGAAAAATATAGGGTGGTAAACTGCCATACAAAATACCCATTGAATAGAAAAAAAAAAACAGTTGTTTATACTGAATGAGAAGGACAATATGTGATTTAAGAATGTGTTGACAGTATACTGCATATCACCACATGCAAAGTGGGGAATATATGAATTGCATGTTCTTGAGAGCAAGAGTTCTAGTAGTAACACAAGTTGTATTATTATTATTATTATTATTATTATTATTACTACAGTAGATTTAGAAATAAATGTTAAACTACCATGAGACATACAGCACTACAGTTTGGTGATGCACAAATGGAAAGAAGACTGCCAGGTACCCAACTGTGCTCTAACTAGGACCAACTTTGTTGCTAGCAAGTTTGTAGTTTGAGAGTACAGTAGTCCCCCCAAATTTGCAGTGGTTACATTCCAAAACCACCCGCAAATTTGTAAAAACAGCAAATTCTGGATGCAGTTAAAAAAAGTCTATAAATGCCCATTTTTACAGTTTAAACCCTAAATATGCCCCCAAAACACTTTAATTTCATACTCAGCTTCATATTATATATATATATATATATATATATATATATATATATATATATATATATATATATATATATATATATATATGCATGCAATAAGATCACAGTAAACAGGTGATTTCAGAATATGCAAAACAACCACTCTGAAAGAATAGAGAAATTCCAAGCGCTTTCGTGACTACTCACGACTTTTCGTGAGTAGTCACGAAAGCGCTTGGAATTTCTCTATTCTTTCAGAGTGGTAATTTTGCATATATATATATATATATATATATATATATATATATATATATATATATTATATAATATAATATATATATATATATATATATATATATGTGATGGAGTGAATGATGGTGAAAGTTTTTCTTTTTCGGGCCACCCTGCCTTGGTGGGACTCGGCCAGTGTGATAATAAAAATAAAAAAATAAATATATATATATATATATATATATATATGCAAAACAACCACTCTGAAAGAATAGAGAAATTCCAAGCGCTTTCGTGACTACTCAAGAAAGTAGTAGTCACGAAAAGTCGTGAGTAGTCACGAAAGCGCTTGGAATTTCTCTATTCTTTCAGAGTGGTTGTTTTGCATATTCTGAAATCACCTGTTTACTGTGATCTTATTGCATGCATATATATGTATGTATGTATATATATATATATATATATATATATATATATATATATATATATATATATATATATATATATATATATATATATATACACACACACACACATGTATATATATTATATGTATATATATTATATATAAATATATATATATATATATATAATATATATATATATATATATATATATATATATAATATATATATATATATATATATATTATAATATTTATATTTCAACAAGTCGGCCGTCTCCCACCGAGGCAGGGTGACCCAAAAAGAAAGAAAATCCCCAAAAAGAAAATACTTTCATCATCATTCAACACTTTCACCTCACTCACACATAATCACTGTTTTTGCAGAGGTGCTCAGAACACAACAGTTTAGAAGCATATACGTATAAAGATACACAACATATCCCTCCAAACTGCTAATATCCCAAAACTCCTCCTTTAGAGTGCAGGAATTGTACTTCATTTCCAGGACTCAAGTCCGGCTATATAAAAATAACCGGTTTCCCTGAATCCCTTCACTAAATATTACTCTCCTCACATTCCAACAGATCGTCAAGTCCCAAATACCATTCGTCTCCATTCACTCCTATCGAACACGCTCATGCACGCCTGCTGGAAGTCCAAGCCCCTTGCTCACAAAACCTCCCTTACCCCTTCCTTCCAACCTTTTCGAGGACGACCCCTACCTCGCCTTCCTTCTCCTACAGATTTAAATGCTCTCCATGTCATTCTACTTTGATCCATTCTCTCTAAATGACCAAACCACCTCAACAACCCCTCTTCAGCCCTCTGACTAATACTTTTATTAACTCCACACCTTCTCCTAATTTCCACACTCCGAATTTTCTGCATAATATTTACACCACACATTGCCCTTAGACAGGACATCTCCACTGCCTCCAACCGCCTCCTCGCTGCTGCATTTACAGCCCAAGCTTCACACCCATATAAGAGTGTTGGTACTACTATACTTTCATACATTCGCTTCTTTGCCTCCATAGATAACGTTTTTTGACTCCACATATACCTCAACGCACCACTCACCTTTTTTCCTTCATCAATTCTATGATTAACCTCATCCTTCATAAATCCATCTGCCGACACGTCAACTCCCAAGTACAGTATCTGAAAACATTTACTTCTTCCATATTCCTCCTCCCCAATTTGATATCCAATTTTTCTTTATCTAAATCATTTGATACCCTCATCACCTTACTCTTTTCTATGTTCACTTTCAACTTTCTACCTTTACACACACTCCCAAACTCATCCACTAACCTTTGCAATTTTTCTTTAAAATCTCCCATAAGCACAGTATCATCAGCAAAGAGTAACTGTGTCAATTCCCATTTTGTATTTGATTACCCATAATTTAATCCCACCCCTCTCCCGAACACCCTAGCATTTACTTCTTTTACAACCCCATCTATAAATATATTAAACAACCATGGTGACATTACACATCCCTGTCTAAGGCCTACTTTTACCGGGAAGTAGTCTCCCTCTCTTCTACACACCCTAACCTGAGCCTCACTATCCTCATAAAAACTCTTTGCAGTATTTAGTAACTTACCACCTATTCCATATACTTGTAACATCTGCCACATTGCTCCCCTATCCACTATCATATGCCTTTTCTAAATCCATAAATGCAATAAAAACTTCCCTACCTTTAAATACTGTTCGCATATATGCTTCAATGTAAACACTTGATCTACACATCACCTACCCACTCTGAAACCTCCTTGCTCATCCGCAATCCTACATTCTGTCTTACCTCTAATTCTTTCAATAATAACCATACCGTACACTTTTCCTGGTCACAGACTGGGCCGCGGGGGCGTTGACCCCCGAAACTCTCTCCAGGTACTCAATAAACTTATTCCTCTATAATTTTTACAATCTCTTTTGTCCCCCTTCCTTTTATATAAAGGGACTATACATGCCCTCCGCCAATCCTTAGGTACCTTCCCCTCTTTCATACATTTATTAAACAAAAGTACCAACCACTCCAACACTATATCCCCCCCTGCTTTTAACATTTCTGTCATGATCCCATCAGTTCCAGCTGCTTTACCCACTTTCATTCTACGTAATGCCTCTCGTACCTCCCCCACACTTGCATTCTGCTCTTCTTCACTCCTAAAAGATGGTATACCTCCCTGGCCAGTGCATGAAATTACCGCCTCTCTTTCTTCAACATTTAAAAGTTCCTCAAAATATTCTTGCCATCTACCTAATACCTCCCTCTCCCCATCTACTAACTCCCCTACTCTGTTTTTAACTGACAAATCCATACATTCCCTAGGCTTTCTTAACTTGTTTAACTCACTCCAAATTTTTTTCTTATTTTCATTAAAATTTCTTGACAGTGCCTCTCCCACTCTATCATCTGCTCTCCTTTTGCACTCTCTCACCACTCTCTTCACCTTTCTTTTACTCTCCATATACTCTGCTCTTCTTATAACACTTCTGCTTTGTAAAAACCTCTCATAAGCTAACTTTTTCTCTTTTATCACATCCTTTACTTCATTCCACCAATCACTCCTCTTTCCTCCTGCCCCCACCCTCCTATAACCACAAACTTCTGCCCCACATTCTAATACTGCATTTTTAAAACTCATCCAACCCTCTTCAACCCCACTACTCATCTTTGCACTAGCCCACCTTTCTGCCAATAGTCGCTTATATCTACCCGAACTTCCTCCTCCCTTAGTTTATACACTTTCACTTCCCTCCTACTTCTTGTTGCCACCCTCCTCTTGTCCCATCTACCTCTTACTCTAACTGTAGCTACAACTAAATAATGATCCGATATATCAGTTGCCCCACTATAAACATGTACATCCTGGAGCCTACCCATCAACCTTTTATCCACCAATACATAATCTAACAAACTACTTTCATTACATAAGAACCTAAGAATGTAGGAACACTGCAGAAGGCCTACTGGCCCATACGAGGCAGATCCTTATCAAAACGACCTCTACCTAAAGCTACCCAAGAAATAACTCCCATACCCCATGACACCAATCAAACCCAGCCCCTCCCACTCATATATTTGTCCAGTCTACGTGCTACATCATACCTTGTATATTTATTTATCCTCTTTTTCATAAAATATGTATTACTTATTACCAAATCTCTTTCTACACATAGCTCAATTAAAGGCTCCCCATTTACATTTACCCCTGGCACTCCAAATTTACCTACTACTCCCTCCACAACATTTTTACCCACTTTAGCATTGAAATCCCCCAACCACAAGTACTCTCACACTTGGTTCAAAACTCCCCATGCATTCACTCAACATTTCCCAAAATCTCTCTCTCTCTCCTCTACACTTCTCTTCTCCAGGTGCATATACACTTACTATAACCCACTTTTCACATCCAACCTTTATTTTACTCCACATAATCCTTGAATTAATACATTTATAGTCCCTCTTTTCCTGCCATATCTTATCCTTCAACATTATTGCTACTCCTCCTTTAGCTCTAACTATTTGAAACCCCTGACCTAATCCCATTTATTCCTCTCCACTGAAACTCTCCCATCCCCTTCAGCTTTGTTTCACTTAAAGCCAGGTCATCCAGCTTCTTCTCATTCATAACATCCACAATCGTCTCTCTCTTATTTACACAACATCCACGCACATTCAGACTTCCCACTTTGACAATTTTCTTATTCTTTTTAGTAATCTTTACAGGAAAAGGGGTTACTAGCCCATTGTTCCCGGCATTTTAGTTGACTTTTACAACACGTATGGCTTACAGAGGAAAGATTCTTATTCCACTTCCCCATGGATATAAAAGGAAAAGTAATAAGACCAAGAACTATTAAGATAAAATCAAAGAAAACTCAGATGAGTGTGTATAAATAAATGTGTACATGCATGTGTAGTGTGACCTAAGTGTAAGTAGAAGTAGCAAGACATACCTGTAATCTTGCATATTTATGAGACAGACAAAGAACACCAGCAATCCTACCATCATGTAAAACAATTACAGGCTTTTGTTTTACATTCACTTGGCAGGACGGTAGTACCTCCCTGGGTGGTTGCTGTCTACCAACCTACATATACATATAGTATATACATACTATATATAAAAATAAACCTGTATATAGTACTGTACAGCTATGTCTCCTGCAGTGCTAGAATGTAAAATACCAATGTTACCCCCATATGCACTGTAATTCATGCAAGCCCATTTTCTTTGGTGTATGTACAGAAAAAATAAATGTATGGAAATTTTGCTGAATTTACATTAATATTTATGTTACAGAAATTATTAAAATTATATTTTTCTTAATACTATTTAGCATTAAAATGCATAAAAATTCATACATTGCCATGAAAAAGCCAAAAAAAAATGCTGCAAATTTGCAGGGATTTCCGTGAACAATTATTAGTTAGGGTCTAAGGAAAAATCCGTGAATTACTGAAGCTATGAATTCAGAACCACGAATTCGCAGGGGTCCACTATTAGAAAATAGTCTGAAAAAGGGTCTCTGCAAAAATGCTGTAGGTCATGAATAGTGGATTGAACAGCTGAGTATGTGTCCATTGCCCTGAACATCGGTGTGTCCAGGGACCCCCCCCCCAAAAAAAAAAAAAAAAATACTACTTCCTTCAGCTTGCTAGCAATGCAACATAACCATTGCTATATACATGTATTAAGTACAGTACAATGGAATGTGGGGGGTCGAACGCTTGGATAGCCTGTAATGCACGTCTTCCTTTTGATTATAATAATTGTAATGCACTTGGGCAGTCTGAGACAACTACAAATGAAGAGGTGGATGTAGTTGCAAAGTGTATGATAATGGAAAGTACTGCATACAGCTCTGTTGTGAAAATGCTGGCCAACTCTAGTATCCTACAACATCTGGTCATTGCATTAATCAGACACACACCCAACATAGGTCTTTATATATATTCAATGGTGCTGTTGGTATTATGGTAGGGGCACTGGCAAAAAAAAAAAAAAATAAATAAAAAAGGGCGATGGCATGCACTGTTGCAGACAGCAGTGTCTACAATAAAAGATGCAATAATAGTAGCTGTTTGTCACAAAGAAGCAACTAGTTGCTTATAAATCACACTCGGTCCTGGTGAGCCCGACAGTCACTTCCAGCAGTACGTATCTATTTTTTTGGCAAGTGATAATATCTTCTGATGTGTGCCTTAATAAGTCATGTGATGACCTGCTCAGTTTATTTGATTGTATTTCCAAGATGATACAATAGTTTGGTTATTTGGGGTTTTGAGCATGTACCATTAGAGGGGGTAAAGGAGGTTTTGTGGGTAAGGGGCTTGGACTTCCAGCAAGCGTGCGTGAGCGTGTTAGATAGGAGTGAATGGAGACGAATGGTACTTGGGACCTGACGATCTGTTGGAGTGTGAGCAGGGTAATATTTAGTGAAGGGATTCAGGGAAACCGGTTATTTTCATATAGTCGGACTTGAGTCCTGGAAATGGGAAGTACAATGCCTGCACTTTAAAGGAGGGGTTTGGGATATTGGCAGTTTGGAGGGATATGTTGTGTATCTTTATATGTGTATGCTTCTAGACTGTTGTATTCTGAGCACCTCTGCAAAAACAGTGATAATGTGCGAGTGTGGTGAATGTGTTGAATGATGATGAAAGTATTTTCTTTTTGGGGATTTTCTTTCTTTTTTGGGTCACCCTGCCTCGGTGGGAGACGGCAGACTTGTTGGGGAAAAAAAAAAAAAAAAAAAAAAAAAAAATTACAAAAATCAATCACAAAATGGGTAAAACCATTCCAAGTGAATTTTTCAAATTCCAGAATCCAGTTCTATAATGTGCTCCAAGTGGCTGGCCATAAATGTCGGCAAATTAGTGATCGGCTGGTGTACTAGAGTTAAGGATCCATTCCATAAAGGCACCCTATTTACAAAATCACCGATTTGGGTTTGAAATGGTCGAGTTATCTCCTGACTTCATCTTGACTGAAATTACTGGCTTCATCGCACCTACTTTTGAAAATACACATGAATTCTTTATACACCACTTACACATTTACCTCAATGAATCTACTTTTACAAACTTCTAAGTATATTGACTTGCTACCTTTAATTAGCGAAATCTGTGCAAGGGGGAAATTAATACAGTGGAACCTCTACTTGCGAGTGCATCCACGTGCGAGTTTTTCCAAATACGAGCAGTCGATGGGTCGATTTTTTGTTTCCATAAGCGAGCAGACCTCAAGGCAGGTTCCTTGACACTGGTGAGGGGCTCTTGCTCTTGATCTAGAGAATTGTATCTCATTTGTTTGTTGGACTATCTTATTGAAACTTGGGCAATGTACGATGGAAAGATGCTTCTTAACGTACACCAAAAATGAAAGACGTCTAAGCATAAATAATGGAGTTCACTTATCAGCAATTAGCCACTCCTTAGCGGTAATTTCGTATGGTTTTTATGGTTGTATTCTCGTTTTTTTGGTCTCATTTGATAGAATGGAATATATATTAAAGAAATAGATATGATTTTGATTGTTTTATTCAAGGTGAAACAAAAGAAAACGACTTGGGAGCAAATACGCTGCATTCAGTACATTGGCCCTTGGAACTTCCCTCACCCACACCTGCAGCTCTCACAGGTGTAGCTCATGTGATACACCTGCAGCTCATACAGGAACAGCTCAATAATACAGAGGAAGCCAGGAAAACTGTATTTTTGCTTAATATGTAGAACTTAATTACTGTAAATAGTGTTACTTTTTGGGGAACAAACCTGTATACAAAAATAAATATGAAGCAGAGAAAAATATGCAAGGAAAATGCCTTCATCTGCTTGTATATAAATTAATATTCAATGCTCATATCCAACTTACATAAAAAACTGTAAGCATACAGTTTTACCTTGCTTTATTCAGTTTCAATTTGTGAGAATTGCCTTTAAGGTGGCTACCCTGTTTCCACCAGATTTTCTATAATCAATATAAATTCACTTTTATACAATCACCCAGGCCCATCACCTTTTGATTTTTAATCTCTTTAAATATTGATTTAAACTGGTTATGATGATACTCCTAACAATGTTTAGAAAGAAGAGAGTTGTGCATGGGAAGTCCAATGAGCATATTTTGAACAAAATCCTATGGTTGGTCAAAAGAAAATGAACACTCAGGTAAATGAAGCCAAGTTGCACAGACAAAGCCTTGCTAAATATACAAAAAGACATACACTCTTATTACTGTGCCTACTACATATACAGAACATTAAACTCCACCATAAACCCTCCCCTAAAATTACTCCTTGACAGTTACAACAGAATGCACAGCCACAATACAAGGCATAAGGCAGTTTTCAACATCCCTCGAGTCAGTCTCTCACTATGCAAGAATGCTATGCACATAAAGGGCCCGAAGATCTGGAACTCGCTACCAGAACAGGTCAAGGATCCCCTGACAACTTATAAATTTAGGACTTTGCTAAAAAATCATCTCATCTCACAATATTAACCAAATCAGCCAAAACATCTGCTAATTAGTTTTATGTGACCTCTAGGCTCTTAATTCTGCCAATCCATAAAATATTACCACCTGCACCATTACTTGTAAGGTAGATTTTGTGTGCAATTTCAAGATTATTTTACCAAACCCTACTCCACCTTACTACCTCTCACTTGTATTAAGTTCAAATAAAACGGTTAACCACTACTACTTGTCTAGTTTTAAGTATAGATACTATGTACTATTATCTTATAGTAACTAATTAAAACTAGATATTAGGATTAGTTTGCCCAAAATGCCTTGGCATGATAGTGGCTATCTTTGTACTTAGCAAATCAAAATTGTAAAGGTTACAATATGTAATTACAAAGAAAAACTTTGCTTTACTTTACTGAAAACAGGCTGGTTAGTTGGTCGGTGGCTGAGGTAGGAGGGAGGTAAAAGGTGGATTATGATTGGGCAACAATAAAAAAAAAGGTGGGTTTTATCCCAATTTTATATTGTATAGGGATTATGATTGAATTTTGAATTTTATTTTTTGTCTTTTTTGACCAAATTCATTTAATTTTGATAAGACAATTCTGTCCATGTGTTGTTAAGCTTTAATTTTTTTTGTTTTTTTTGAAAACTTTAGTCCAGAAGTGTTTAATTTTTAAGGTCTCACAATGAACTTGTTTGTAAATGTTACTGTATACTGGGTTTGCTTTATGTACCATTCAATACAATTTTGATTCTTGTATGTGGTACAAATATAATTTACATGTAATAAATTATTATTATAATAAAAAAGAAGTGCTAAGCCACAAGGGCTATACAGCGCTGCAGGGTAGGGAAGGAAGCGAGGGTATTGGGCGGCAGAATGGGGGAGGGATGATCAGTAGGTTACAGAAAACAGCGGGGCAGGGGATAGTACGGGGGTAGAGGGTAGCAAGAGATTGAGGTAGAAAGGGCTGAAGGTATCAGTTTGTGAAGTCAGTCAGTTGTCAAAAAGTCAATGAGAGAGCCTGGATGAAAGGTGGGTCCATCAGCAAGAAGGGAAGGTAAAGAGAGCAGCGGAGCGAAGACGATGTCAGAGGTAAATTCTGCGTGCTCGTTGATAATTATTATTATTATAATCAAAAAGAAGCGCTAAGCCACAAGGACTATACAGCGCTCGTTGATAAAGTGGGCAGTCTAACAGAATGTGGCCAACCGATAATGGAACCTGACAATTCTCAGAGGAGCAGGGCACCTCTCCACGAGATATCCATGAGCAACACGAGTATGGCCAATGCGAAGATGGGAGAGAGTAGTCTCCCAACCTCGACTCTGGTGACAAGAAGACGGCCAGTAACTTATACTCGGTTTAATAGACTGAAGTTTGTTACAGAGCAGAGTAGACCAATGTTGTTGCCAACAGGTGTGAAGGTGGGTAGCTATTGCAGCAAAATAGTCTGCAAATGGAACACCTCTATATGAAACTGGTAGGTCATGTACTGCTGACCGTGCAGCAGTGTCTGCCTGTTCATTGCCCTGTACGTCAACATGACCAGGGACCCAACAAAAAACTATCTTTATGTTTGGTAGAGATGCGGCATAGCCAAAGTTGGATATGGAGGACTAAGGGGTGAGGTGTATCAAATTGCTGTATAGCCTGTAAAGTACTAAGGGAGTCTGAGACAACCACAAATGATGACACAGGCATAGATGCAATACGGATAAGTGCTGCAAGAATGGCATACAATTCAGCAGTAAAAATACTAGCCGAAGATAGTAAATGCCCTCGTACGACGCTGTCTGGAAACGCTGCTGTGAATCCTACGCCATCAGAAGACGGAGCCATCTGTGTACACTGCAATGGCATGAGAATGAGAGTGGAGGTGGTCAAGAAAAAGAGCGGGAAGCTACCGTAGACAGTTGGGCTTTCGAGCAAGTGAGTGAGAAAGAACAGACTCAAACAGCTGGAACTTCCCAGGGGAGTAGGGAAAAGCGGGATGAATTGTGAAGGACCTGCCTAGTATGGGCCAACAGGCCTGCTGCAGTGTTCCTTCTTTCTTATGTTCTTACATGAACATAGAAAGGTGGTAATTGAAGAGAAGACAAGAGCGAATGTAGGTGAAGAGAGAAGGGACGGAGCAAACAGGGGCGGCGAACAAATAAAGAATGTCTACTAATATCGGTGACCATTCTATAAATGGAAGGATTGAGGAGATGATGAGAGAGTACATAGTAGCGAAGGCAATGGGCATCACGGCGATCGGATGAGGATGGAATGTTCGCTTCTGCATAGAGGCTCTCGACAGGGGAAAAGCGAAAAGCACCAAGGCATAAACGTAATCCTTGGTGATGAATGGGGTTAAGGCTAGAGAGAGTAGCAGGAGAGGCCGCTGAATAGATCTGGTCACCATAATCAAGTTTCGATAAAATGAGGGTGGAATGTAGGCAAAGGAGAGTTCGATGATCAGCTCCCCATGAAAGATGAGCAAGGGTTTTAAAATTCAACCGGCTGTGACAAGTTGCCTTCAGAGAGGTAATGTGAGGTTTCCAGGATAACCTACGGTCAAAGAGGAGGCCTAGAAACCTGACTATCACGTTCAGGGATACAGGAGCCATAGAGGTACAAAGGATGATCAGAGATGACAGTCTAGTGAAAGTAATTTGGCGAGTTTTGGTACTGGAAAATTTAAACCCATGTGTGGTGGCCCAATTGGAAACACGGTCAACAGCATGCTGTAGAGAAACTGAGCGCCTGCACAGGCAATGGCGAAGTCATCAACAGAGTGATGACCAAATATTGGATGGAAGACTAGAGGCCAAATCATTTATAGCAAGGAGAAAAAGTGTGCTCAGAACACATCCCTGGGGGACACCTTCGGCTTGGATAAAGTCCGGGGAGAGCACATTAACCCAAACACGGAAATGTCTGTCAGTTAAAAAGTTCTTAAGGAAGGATGGTAGATTGCCTTGGAGGCCTAAGGAGTGGGCTTGGGCCAAAATATTATACCTCCAAGTTGTGTCATATGCCTTCTCAAGGTCAAAAAATGGCAATAACTGAGTGGTTATTCGCAAAGGCATTACGAACATACGTATCCAAGCGTAGTAAGGGGTCTATGGTAGAACGGCCCTTACGAAAGCCATATTGACGAGTGGAGAGACCGTTGTGTGTGTCTAAATACCACACAAAGTCTATTTACCAGGCATTCCATCACTTTGCAAACTGCACTGGTAAGAGCAATGGGACGATAGTGGAAGGTTTCATGTCCTGTAGTGCCCGGTTTGCAGAAAGGGAGAAGAATGGCAGATTTCCACAGCTGTGGAAGAACTCCTTGTGACCAAATAAGATTGAAAAGGCCTGCAAGGGCTGACTGATGTAAATGTCGTAGCATATGAATATGAATGTCATCGGGCCCAGCTGCCGATGATCAGCAAGCTGAGAGTGCTGCCTCCAGTTCCTGAAGTGTAAAAGGCACATTATACTGTTCTCTGAGAGAAGAAAAGTCCAAGGGTGCTAACTTTCTGGCAGACTTTGAGGAAAGAAACTAGGGGCATAGATGGAGCCCCTGAGAAATACGGACCAGATGATTGCCAATTTCATTGGCAACATCCAGTGGGTTTGCTATATCAACACCAGCAACCCGCAGAACAGGAGCCGGGTCAGGAGAATATTTACCACTCAGTTTTCGTACTTTTTTCAGACTGCACTCAGAGGAAGCAGAGGTGATGGTGGAGACAATCTCACCAGCAAGTGCATTTAGCGTCACGGATGACACGGCGAGCGATCGCACACTTCTGCTTAAAATCAAGTACTCTCTCCGTGGTCCTACTGTACCGATACCTGCCCCACGCAGCGCGTTTCAAACGTACTGCACGAGCACAAGCAGGAGACCATCAAGGCACGCATTTCTGAGAATGCCTGCCCGAAGTTTGGGGTATAGAATGAGAAGCTGCGGTTAAAAAGGAGGATGAGAAGAGGTGTAAAAGCTCATCAATGGAGGATGAAGAAGGAACCTCACTCAAAACAGTCGTGAGTAAAGGTTCCAATTTGCCTGATCAAATTGCCAGTGTGGGTTACGAAGAGGTGGTGAATGTGAAGGGGAAGTAAGAATGATTGGGAAATGATCGCTGTCAAGTAAATCCAGGAGAACAGACCAGGTGAAGTCTAATGCGGCGGAGGAAGAGCAGACTGAAAGATCGATGGAAGAGAGAGTATGAGCACGGGGATCAAAATGGGTGCGAGTACCTGTATTTAGAACATGGAGGGGGCGGGAAGCAAGAGAAGTCTAACTGAATGCCACGGGAATATCAGTGCCCCCCCCAGAAGAAATGATGGGCATTAAAATCGCCAAGTATCAGAAGTGGTGGCGGTAATGACGAAACAAGAAAGGCAATTATCCGGGATAGATAATGCCCGAGAAGGAGAGAGATACAAAGAACAGTGTGTATACCACCTATGCAAGTGGATATGGGCTGCTGTGTAATGCAGCGAAGTATGAACAAATAGCTGATGGTACGGAACATCAGTGTGTAGAAGGGCACTTTCATTAAAGGTCCCATCAGGAAAAGGATCTGAAGAATACAATAAATTATAGCCTGAGATGGGATAGATAACAGCAGAGTAATTTTGGTTCCTGTAAGCAAACACCAACAGGGGAAAACTGGGAGAGCAACATCTGAAGCTCACCCTGATTACCCGAGGACACGTATATTCCACTGTAAATAGGCCATGATTGGCAACGATAAAGATACCTGAAATCCGCAGGCAAGGATACCTACGGACTAGAGGGGTTAGAAAAGTCCACATGCGGTGGCAAAGGAAAACGTTCAAGCAGCGAAGGAACAGAGCGCTGTGAAGATGGAGAAGAAGAAAGAGAAGGAACAGAGGGTGTATCAGTGTCCATTGATGGTTTGGTCTCTGCAATATATTCAGAGATGGCTTCAAGTGTTTCGGAGTTCAGAGACGTCGTATGAGAGACAATATTGGAGATGGAAGGAGGAGGAGTTTGAGTAAAGATCGGAGCTGTAATGGTCTGTACCAAGGTAGGGGGGGGGAAGAGTGGAGGGAACTGGAGAAGTGTAGGAGGGGATAGAAGAGGCAGAAACCTGGGAGGTGGCAGAAGAGGAAGAAACTTGGGAGGGGACAGAGGAGGAAGGCACAGTACTAGGAGGATGAACCTCCACACTTGTAACAGAGCCAGTGAAAGGGGAAGACCCAGGTACAGAGACCGGGAAGGTAAAATGTGGAGGTGGATGAAGGAAAGGAGAGGTTAAAGGAGATTTTTTGGACCTCCGAGAAGTAGAGGGACGATTGGGAGGTGTCGTACGAGGTCTTGTCGATACTGGGGTTTGTGAGGGAGAACACTAAGAAGTGAGGACGAACTGAGGTGTTGAAGTAGGGACGTCTGAGCCCAGGACAGCAAAAGAATTAGATACAGGAGTGACTATTTGACTGGCAACCGCAGAGGAGGCTGCAGAAGATGGGACCCCAGAAGTGGGGGGGAGTTTTGAAACATGAGAATAAGAAACATGGGGTAGTTTCCCTTGGAGGCAGAGATGAGAAACTGCCATGGCATAAGGGAGACCTTCTGCCTCTTTGAGGCAACGAATTTCCCGTTCATTTAAATAGACCTGGCAACGGCGAGAGTACGAAGGGTGAGCCGCATGACAATTAAGGCAAGAGGGAGTTGCTGCAAGACATATTAGAATGGTCATCGGCACCACATCCTGGGCATTCGGCTATAGATCTGCAATATTTTGCTGGGTGGCCAAATCGCCAGCAATTCCTACACTGTTGCAGTGTAGACATCACCTTCCGAACTTGTAACTGATGTCCTGCTACATGAACAGAGGATGGGAGTTCACGGCTGTCAAAAGTTAAACGAGCCACATTGCAAGGGTATCGTCTTCGCCCGCGGGCAGGAAGAACATAAGTGTCTACCCTGAGAACTGGGAGATCTAGGAGTTCCAGCTGTTCGAGAATGTCATTGCCACATGTCTGGAAATTCTGTTGGACTATGGTATGGGGCAGAATAACAGTACCACTACAAGAATTGAGGGAATGATGTTTTTCGATAGTGACAGGAATAGTATCGATATGTGAAAGAAGAGAAAGATCATGAGCTTGGGTAGAAATCTGGACCGTGATGATGCATGTACCACTCTTAAGAGCATGAAAGGAAATCTCTACCAATGTGGCGTAGGAGCGCTTTGCCAATACTATGGTCGGAAAGATAGGCCACAGAAGAAGTCTGTCTTAAAGTAAAGAATTTAGTCCATTGTGTGGTCCGAAACTGAACGTGGAGAGGGAGTGCGTGACATGTCGGTCTTTTCCCGAGTAGAATGGGAAGGTAACGAAGTATCATCAGGAGATTGTCGTTGGCGTTTAGAAGTGGGACCCGAGTCGGTCCGATGTGGGATGGGCTGGAGATTCAAAAATTGCCGCACCGTAGAGGGAGAGGCCAGAAGCATAGTCAAAGGAGAGAGGAGGTCAGACAAATCAAAGTTGTCAGTCGAAACCCCGGCACCTGAAGCGGGTGACGAAACAGCACCAGCAAGAGGTACAGGGGCCTTAGGAGTGTCCAAAGAGTGGCCAAAAGACGAGGCAAGGTCAGAACAGGGTGCGGTAACAATGAGGGGCCCAGGAGTAGCGGGGTCATGGATTTGGGACTCCATGGTTAGGTTACTTCTAAGAAAAAAAGAAAAAGAAAATAAAAAAAAAATATAAAAAGGGGGGGACCGGGTAGGGATAGTTCCTAGGAGGAATGAAAGGGCCAGAAATCTCCCTCCGCGCCCAAGAGGACCTCAGCACCGCAAGTAGTGCAGATGCAGCATGGAACCCGTGCCATACCCTACTCTTCATGCCAGTAAACCAGCAATCCGGGATAGCAACCTCACATCTGCCGAGCTACCTCAGTGGACAAAAGAGAGGGTGGCCGGATATCCGCCACAAAGCATACCTCCTTCGGCCACCACCCCCGGAATCCGAAAGGTGGCTTCCAGAGATGCACTCGTCGCCCGAAAGACACCCAAAGCCACCCTCCGGGATACTGAAGAGGGATCGGGACATCCCAGGCGATCCAGATCCCACGGCAAACTACGTCACCGCCAAGAACCTCAACGGAATGGGATGGACCCCGGTACCCTTCCCCCTACCTATGAACTAGTGTGCCTGTGGGAAAAATCCCAAAGGCCAAAAAGAGGAAGGGCAAAAGGGAGAGGTGGGGAGAAGGGAGAGGTACGGAGGAGGAGGAAAGGAAAAAGGGGAAGATGGGATAGGGAAAGGGGGATTGGGGGGTAATTAGGTTCGGTCTGAGGAAGGAGACCGACAGGTCTGATTCCTCAGACCAAGAGCCTCTTCACCACGCCAAGGAGCTCCCCTTGAAGAGGTATACATGTAATAAAACGTTGGCGGGCACAAAAGAAAGCCACAAATTATGCAATGCATTTTGTGCCAGGATCACATCTATCGCATAAAACGAGGGAGACCTGTCAAATTCTCTATGTACCCTACTCCACCTTGCTAACATTATACTACTCACTTACCCGTAAGTCCCATATGTAATTTGGGCCTGGATTAACTTTAGTTATACTACCTCAAACATCACTTGATAGAAAGAATAAGGGCCAAAAACATGGAATAGCCTCCCAGATATAAAGAATTGTGATAATTTGTTAAACTGAAAATGCGGTGTCTACTAAATTAGACTAATCATATTTACTCCACACATCCCCTGAAATATTTTATACCGTAAAAAAAAAAAAAGGGAGGGGTTTGGGATACTGGCTGTTTGGAACGGCACCTAAACTGTCATATCTGGGCACCTCTGCAAAGACAGTGATTGTGTGTGAATGATGGTGAAAGCAATTTTTTTTTTGTGGGGGGGGGGGGGTGTTATCCTGCCTCAGTGAGATTATTATTATTATTATTATTATAATCAAGGGGGAAGCACTAAACCTATAGGATTATACAGTGCTTGGGGGAGGGATGGAAGGTATTCAGGTTTAACTCGGGGAACTGGAGCACAGATCCAGTTCCCTAGATCAAGAGCCCCTCACCAGCATCAAGGAACCTTCCTTGAGGGGCCTCAGTGAGAGACAGCAGATTTGTTAAATAAATTAAAAAATGAGAATTCTACTTTTTCTAACTTTAGAATTAAAATTTAAGTACAGTAGAACCTTGGTTTTCATGATTAATCTGTTCTAAAAAGTCTGACAAAAACCGAATATGAAAACTGAAGCAATATTTCCCATAAGAAATAATGTAAACCCAATTAATCCATTCGACACCCAAAAATATTAACAAAAAATACATTTTGAGAATAACTATAGTTTTACATACAGAAAATGAGAAATAAATATCACTAATGAAATGGATAAATGAACATTTAACATCACTTTTACCTTTATTGAAGATTTATTGGCATATAGAAGATGGCAAGGAGGGAGGAGGAGAGGTTATTGTTTGGAAGGGGAATCCCCTTCCATAAGGTATTAAGGCCCTATCCGGGGTTACTTTCCTTCTTTGTCTTTTACTGGCACTAGGACCAGCTGAAGACGTCACTGTACCCGTCACAAAAAATCTGTCCCGAGAGGTCTGTTTCTGGCATCTCTAAGATTTGCCTAAAATGGGACAAAGCATTGTCATTGAACATGTTACAGACATGGCTTGAAACAGCTTTGTTAGGGTGATATTTCTCCACAAAACTTTGCAACTCGCTCCACTTTGCACACGTCCTTAATCACTGAAGGCGGCACATTCTCCCCTCTCTCTTCCTCCTGCTCCTCTGAAGAAATTTCCTCAGCTGCAGTCTGTTGCTGTTCCTACTGAAGGTCTTGCAGCTCTTCAGTGGTTAGCTTATCTGTGGTTGTCCAACTCTTCCACATCCTGGCCACTTGCATCCAACCCAATGGACTTCCCCAAAGAAAATAATTCCACAATAGGCATAGGGTCATCAGGGTCAGCCTCAAACCCTTGAAAATCCTTCGAGGACACATTCTGGCCACAATTTTCTCCAACCAGAGTTCAGCGTCCTGGAAGTCACTTCCTGCCAAGCCTTATCTATAAGGCTTATGCAACTGAGGATACTGAAATGATTCCTCCAGAACTCTCTTAGGGTCAATTCAGTGTCCGAGGTCACTTCAAAGCACTTCCGAAAGTGCTTTGGGGTAGTTTCTTTGAAGTTTGAAATGACCTGCTGGTCCATGGGCCGGATGAAAGGAATGGTATTAGAGGGCAAGAACTTCACTGTGATGAAACTAAACTCCTCCACCAACTGGTCTTCCAAGTCTGGAGGATGAGCAGGAGCATTGACCACTACCAGGAGGCACTTTAGTGGCAACTGATCTTCCAGGAAGTATTTCTTCACACTCGGGCCAAACACTTCAATGACCCACTCAACGAAAATTTGCCTCATGACCCATGCCTTACTGTTAGCCTTCCACATCACACGCAATTTACTCTTGATGACTGTTTTTCTTGAACACTCTGGGATTTTCAGTGATATACCAGTAAAGGCTTCAATTTGAATTCCCCACTAGCATTATCACAGAACAATAGTGTTAGCCTATCCTTCATAAGCTTTTGTCCTGGCAGTGCCTTTTCCTCCTGTGATGTAGGTCCTCTTTGGTATTTTCTTACAAAAGAGGCCTGTTTCGTCACATTTGAAGACTTGTTGGGGGAGGAATTCTTCAGCCTCTAAGAACTCCTTGAATTAATCAACGAATTCTTCGGCCCCATGTTTGTCCAAACTTGCAGCCTCGCCATGCCTTACCATACTGTGTATGCCAGTTTGCTTTTTGAATTTGTTGAACCAGCCTCTGCTGCCTTGAATTCATTAACAGTAGCATTTGTTCTAGGCATTTGTGAGATCCACATGCAACTGCCTTGCCTTTTGGCAAATTATCGCCTCCAAAACACTATCTCCCGCTAACTGAACTTCTCAAAGTTCACTTACTCACTCAAAACCAAATAAATACTGAATAACTGAACCTTATAAATTGTATATCCAAAATGTTACTCTCAATTATATCACATAAATGTTAAACCTAGGACCCAATCTAACTATTTTTTTAAATACACTACCTAACAGAATACTCCATTCTACTGAATGAACAGCAATGCATGCAACCATATGACCTGTCTTTGTAATAGTACTCATTTGTGCTTTATAGTTATCTGTTTACAATAATGTCTTATCACTGATTTCATCATTGCTTAGTTAATCTTAAGTTAATTTTAAGCCAGCCCGTAATGCTATGCATATAAGTGGCTTTGGCATGCTGCTCTTACCTGTATTTTTTTTGTACCTCTGTATGTATGCTAAAATTTCTAAATAAATAAATAAATAAATAGTTGATCCACACCAACAACTTCTCAACATCGACTGTGATCTGTTTCATTAGCATATTTACCCCTTTCACAACATCAGCTTCCTTTATTTCTTTTTTCTACACCAGGATCGAACTGATCACTGATGCGGCCTTCCCGTACATCCTGGCGAGAGCGGCCATGCGTACTCCACTTTCATACTTTGCTACGAGTTCTTTCTTGAATTCTACCACGTTTGTCTTTATCAAAGGGCTGGCACTCAGAACTTTCTTTGGCCCCAAGGTGACTTTAGCAGTCACACAAACAAGCACAAAAAACCAATGGATTTTTATGAAATGTCTCGGATGAACACGAAGTGATGCTCACTCAACGAGAAACAAAGGTAGACAGTCACAAATGCATGGGATGCTTTGTGTGGGCACTCAAGTGGCCGCGTCACACAGATGGATTTGGTATGGACCACTTTCAACTATTAAAACCGAGCGGATGTACGAAAACTGGCGACAAAATTTCAACGAAGTTGTCGAAAACCGAATCTTACAAAAACTGGGGCATACGAAAACAGAGGTTCCACCGTTTTACTGAATAATCTTTAACTGGAAACTAATCTTATTGTAATTTTATAAATTACCATTCAACCTTTTCTAACTTGCCAATTACAAATGTAACTTTTAGCAAATAATCTTTTAATCTGTACCTTACTAGCATAACTAGTATCTTCCTATGAATATCTTGTAATACACACAAGCATAAGGACCTCCACACCTATGTAATCTTTTAGTGTTAATTAAGCATTCTAGTCCTAGTCAAAATTTTCCTGAAATAGTGCATACCATGGACTTTTAAAATATATTTATATACAGTATAATGTCTTTAAATAAAAATTATGGATAAAACTTTTGCAGATACCAATGCTCGATTTAAGGCCAATGCCAGCCAGTGACGGCTGACCTGTATACAGGTAATGTAATTTACATGTAATAAAATATTCTTAGGCACAAAAAGCTACTAGCATGCAGTGCATTTCGAGTATAGACTAATCCTAATGCTTAAAGAATTCTTAAGAACTAGACATGGGGTAGGAGTTTTTCAATGGTAAAAAAAAAAAATAATCGAGAGGTAGCTAAATGAACAATAGTGGCTATATCGACCTAAGAAAACTAAATATCAATTTTATGACTACCAACTTCTAAATAAATGTGAGCATTTAAGACATGCATAAAATTAACACTGAGAATAAATGCATTTGTAAAGATGAACCATCAGTGTAAATTGCAGCAGCATGAAAATGAGGCCAAAAGTAAAATAAAAAGTGAGAAGCAGCTGTAGGTATTTGAGCTTCACGCACAGCAATGGGGAAGAACAGACGTGAACCATTGGAACCTCCCGAGGGGAAAGAAAAGTTAGATGCTATGTGAACATATAAAGAGGGCATTTGAAGAGAAGCCAAGAGTGAATATGAAGAGAAATAGGACGAAGTACACCAGCGGCAATCAAATAAACCTCTACTAATATCTGATACCATTCTGTACGTAGGAGGATCATGAAGGTCATGAGAGGGGACAAAATATTGGAGGCAATGGGCATTACACCAAATATGAAACACTTGCCTCTGCATATAGGTCCTCGGCAAAGGAAGAATGAAAAGCACCTAAACACAAACGTAATCCCTGACGAATGGATCAAATTTTGAAAGAGTTGCAGGAAAGGCCGCAGAATATATCGTCGCCATAACCTAGTTTTGACAGAACGAGGGTCAAATGAAGTCGAAGAAGAGCTCGACAATCTGCCCCTAAGAAAGATGAGCAAGGGTTTTAAGGAGGTTCAGCTGGCTATGGCAAATTGCTTTCAGGGAGGTAATGTGAGATTTCCAAGACAGCTGGTGATTAAACAGAAGAATGAAAAATCTGACTATCCCAAACACCTACAGATCCTGTTACCTAACAACAGAACTATTTATTTTCCGCAGTATATAAAAATGTTGTTTACATGTAATTAAATATTGTTAAGCAGTGCAATCTGGGCAAACCAATCAACGGTAAATATATATACCTAAAAGTTAGCCAACTTAGGGGGTCACATCCTGGGGAGTGCTTATAAAAGAACCCCACCAGCCATATAACTGCTTTGCTTTCTTGGGCTATTAATCTTCTGTGACTAGTAATTAAAAAAAAAATTAAGTTATGTTTTGTATACAGCACAGCATCTTGACTATGAAAAATCAATCTTTTACAAACAACAAACTGCCAGTACTGTAAGTGCTGTACTATACAATACCATTTAAATACACAAGTGTTTGGATGAGAAACAAAATGAGAGCTCAGATGGATCTGTAGGGATACTTGATATTAAGTTATCATAAAATACAAAGTACATACTATAACTTTTTAGTAATAGTTACCTCGACAGCTACTCTGGTGGAATTAGATAATTTTTTTATGCTTTTAAATATACACAACCTATTTACATCAAGGGACTGCCAATCATTTCTTGTGTGAAATGCTTTGGAAGATAAGGAAATGATGCATGAATAATCAGACAGTGGTATTTTCAGGTTAAGTTACTTAACGTAACCATATGTAATGCAACCTAACTTGACCTAATCTAATGGATTTAAATCCTTTAGAGAAATTGCCAAAATGGCATAGATTAAGTCATAAAAGGTCACTTTTATGACTTGACATACACTATTATATGGATAATGACTATATGCAGTTTGTAATCATTCATGTTGAAATGTTTTTATACATTGTAATTGTGTACCTCTAAACTATTATATTAAAATATGTGTACCAAATCTTTATGGGTCACACTGATCACTACTATACAACTTGCCTATATAAAGAAATGAACAGACAAGGAAAAAAAAAAGTAAGACATTTCTATTGTGGTCCTTAATTATTGTCCAAATTCTTAAAGATTTTTATTAGGAATGATTATTAGGTATATGGTTTTCTTTTTGTAGAATTACTTTTCGCTCAGAGTAGCTGGGATCAAAGTCTTCAGCACTGCAAATGTTAGTATTCAATGGGGAGCGGTAAACCCGTAAAGGCCATTATAACACCTGAGGAAAGGAAGGTTATCAAGTATGATCCGAAGAGGGTAACAAATTCCTTGGATCAAGAGCCCTTCGCCAGCATCAAGGTACTTCTCTGGAAGACCCACGTCTGCTTCTCAGTAGGTTGTCAAGGTGGGCTTTTCTTAGTTCTCTTAAACTAAACATTCAACTAACCTCTGTATACAACCATTAAAACAAATTAGGAGGTTACAATTACCAAAGAATTATCTATTACTGTGGGGAAGCGCTTAACCCGTAGGGGTCATACGGCGCCTGGGGAATGGGAGATAGTTTGATGCCAGGAAAGGGGGAGGGGAAGGATAGAACAGGTCCAATTTCTTGGATCAAGAGCCTCATCACCATCGTGTCAACATTGAATGTCTAATATTTTACTTACACTTGCTCAGCCATGGTTTGAAGGCGTTGGCAGGATATGATGGTTCTTCCAGCGGCTACAGTGACTAACACAAAGGCACTAGAACAATAATTATTACAGGAGGAAAGATGTGATGCGGTGGGGAATTACTGACAGAAGTGTCTAGTCTGAGGAAACCTGCCAGAGGGAGATAACCCGACTCTGTTGATATTTACTCAATTATTCAATTTTTTATCCAGCTGAAAACTATAGCCGATAGCAAATCCAGAACCTGTCGCTCGTATGAGATGTATATAGACGAACGTAATAAGAGATGTAACAAAATTTAACAAATTGGTATGTTAAAAAAATAGTTCAAGTTATTCAACTGAATATTCTGCCACTATATAAGAAAGGTGGCGTAATGTTCACACACTGGATTCCCCGGAGTGGCAAGATTAAAGATTTTTTTTTGTCAAAATTTATCCCTGGTTGGCAAGGGAGTTTCTTACAACACTGATTATGTAGTAGTAAAAAACAACAGACATTTGTTTGTTAGTCGATTGCTGTGGATCGTATCTACAGAATAGGAAAAAAAAAAAGGACCATAATGGAAGTACATGACTTGAGTTAAACTAGGTAATCTACACATACTGCTATGTATGATAATTTATTTAACTGTATTTATGTGTACCTGTACCTGCTGGAAGTTATCCTGGGTAAAATGACAATATCTAAGAGAAAAATGACAAACCTATTAAGGTACCGAAGGCCAGGCTGAAAATATCCAAATTGCGGTGTCGCTAATGCTTTAATTAAACAGTGATGGTACAAATTAGCCAATTTTACAACAATTAAAAAGTGAAAATAGTTTTCCATGCAACAACTGGATAACCCTTCCGAGCGGCTTCAAATTTTCAGTATTATTATAATCATAACTAAACGCTAAACCCAAAAGGGTCAGAGCTTCGTCAGCATTCTTATATTTTTGTTAAAAAAAAGAATAGTGTTATTAGTCCGTATTAGTTCCATTTTGCCAATTTTATTAAACTAGGATATTTGTTTGATAATTTGCCAATATAGTACTGTTTTTTAAATAGACTTCAAACTGGTTTTGGAGTGTACTGGATAGTAATTTGCTAAATTTACACAAATTGTGATAATGGTTTTCAGAGTATGGGTATCAAGGTCATAATACAAGGGGAAACAAGCTCCCATAAAAAAAGGGCACTATCCCGCATTCTAAATAAAATACTTCATTCATTATATATTTATTTTGCATTTTAAACCAAATAAAGTTTAACCCCAAAAACCCGTAGTTAGGAAAACCTAGACGTGTCTATGCAAGGACGATTTTCAAATCGCCCTTGCGTAGACGTAGAGATTATTAATAAGGCTCATTAACAACAACTATCTTCAGCTCTATGTTGGCTTACCCGTTTGCTAGAACAAATGACCGAGGAGCTAAAAGGAATACGCGAGTGACCAACAGATTATTATATGGCAGACAGGACCAAAATGATGCCTGCATTGTGATACCTGCCTGGCCCTAGCCTAATACACTGCCAGACACTGAAGACTATGTAACACTACTTGGAGGGGTCAGCATTGAGACTCCAATTTGGCCGCCATCCCCTCCATCCCCACAGTTCCAAAGGTCCAGTTTTAAGCAAGTTTACGGGTCACTGTAAACACACAAGGGCAGTACTCAGTTGCTCAATACTGCCATAAACTAATCTTACCACCTGTATGTAAAAGAGCTACCAATTTTAGTTAACCATGTTATAAATGGGTGGATGCCACAGTGTACTGTTCAACTCGCCTCGCTTATGTCAGACTGTCAAAGTACAATGGAAGTTACTTTGCGTATTGAAGTAAAAAACCAAATGTAGAACGTGAAAGTTCGTGCGACCTTGTGTGTGCTTCAAGGGGGGGGATAGCTTCTGATCAAAGGAACTGGAGCTGTTAATCCTTTCTTAGAAGACGACAGATCTGAACTGTACTAATTTATTAGTGAATTACATAATATAGAATACAATGTTCTCAGAGAACAGTTCTTGAATCTGAATCAACCCACAACAGATTACATTAATAAATTTTGTTAAGTCCAAATCATTACGTGTTATGGATAACTAAGTTCCGATATACAACAATTCTGCAGCAAAATTTATCTAACTGCAAAAATTCAGGTAATATACAATTGCTAAAGTTGTCTATCCTAGGAACTAAAAAATTTAGCTTTCTTATGGGGAGGGGCAGGGCGAGGAAAAGAATGTAAAGTGAACCTACTTTTTTTTCTAACAATTCTAGCCCAAAATCAAAATTAGAACAAGGTGTGGAGTCCAAGTAATGTCTTGCATACCTAATTAAGTGAAGATAGCGGATACAATTGTTTAGAATATATAAGGTAATGAAAGCTCACACAGATCAAAAGCAGTGATCACAAAACAATTGAACCATGCTCATGCCAAAATGGTTTAACTGGCCCTATGGAGAGCCAACAAAATAAATTTCTCATACCTGTTATCTACCCTTTTCTCTAAGAGCAGAAAAAGATTTAATCTCGTTTGTATAAAGCAATGGAAGAACTACTGGGAAGGAATATGTAAACTAAAGTAGAATGACTGGATGCACAAAAATATCAATAAGAATATAAATAATAAACTTATTAACTACAGCCTAAAGAACAATACTTCACATAACCCAATTATAAGACCCCAGTAAAAAGGTTGGACAAACTGTTCAGACATTTTAAAAATGAGAACAGTAGTGTTGGTAGGTTCAAGTTACTATCAATACAATATTAAACCAAGCTTGCAACCTGAGGAGTGACTCAGCCCATCCATACGAGAAAATCTAATTTAGGCAAATACTTAGAGGTTAGGTAAATTAAGCATTATATTACGTGAATTTTACTTAGGTCTTTGAGCAATACTTTAAACATGCACAACTAGTTAAATGGGTTTCGTATGATGTGGCCAAGCTAATGGATGTACTCTAAATTTGTTCAGAGATACGATGACATGCAGCTCGACAGGTTTCATTCCTCTAGTTCACAATCAAAGATGCACTTTCTGTTTGCAGGTGAAGACTATCACTGCAACATGAACCAATTTTAAATCAAACAGATTGGCAATGATAAATTGCATTTAAGAACTTTTCATAAAATTACACAAAGAAAAAACACACCTTTATGCCTGCAAACCAAAGGTGGATTTTAATCTGCACCTCACCCCTTCCGCCTTTCATGAAAAAAGTCCTATGGTAGTTCTCAAGTTTACCATTGTAGAACCCATTAAGGAAGGGGGAGGGTACCTTCATGTGGTAAAGGGCTCGTGATTCAAGGAACTGAAGCTGCCCTCTCCTTCCTTGGATCGTATCCGATTACCTTTTCCCCAGGCGCTGTCTGACCCATACAGATTTAGCGCTTCCATTATAATAATCTAATAGCATAAACATGTGTACGAGGAAGAGCTAAACCCATAGGGATCAAACAGCACACTGGCAATTGGAGAATTGGTTTGATCGAAAGGGAGCAGCAGCTCCAGCTATCTTGCAGGTTATAAAAGTAGCCTCTTTGTTCTTCTTACCTGCTGTAAGCACAATCCCAAGCAGCAGAAGCAGCAAAACAGATACCAGATAGATTCGTTTATTTGACATTTCACCGCCAACGATCTGGGTCAGGTTACCGGGGTTGAGGTCATTCATGTAACCCGTGTGACCTCGCTGCAAGGTCATCCACTCGCCTCTCCTGTAATCCAAAATAATTTATTTGGAGAGCGCTAAACCAGATAGGGCATACATAGCCTAGGAATGGAAGGAATTATCAAATTATGCGCTAAACCTGAC
Source organism: Cherax quadricarinatus (assembly GCF_038502225.1). Lineage (NCBI taxonomy): Eukaryota > Metazoa > Arthropoda > Malacostraca > Decapoda > Parastacidae > Cherax > Cherax quadricarinatus. The sequence continues at coordinate 10,730,085 of NC_091345.1, read as the reverse complement.
TGCTTATACAGCGCTGGAAAGCAATCAGACTATATCCAATGAAAGGGAGGGAAAGCTCTAATTTTTTGCATACAGAGCTCATCACCAGCTTCAAGGAATTTCCCTGCATACTCAAGTTGTTTAAAATTAAGAAATATAATAAAATTAAGTGCTAAATCTGACAATGGTTCAGAAATAATGAAGTTATTTTATGCCCAAGACAACGCGCTAAAAGTATACAAAAAGAAAAAACTATATTCATGGGAAGCGCTAGACCTGTAGGAATTTAGTGCTCGGGAAATGGGAAGCAATTAGGTTTGATCCAAGGAAGAGTAGATCCAATGTCTGGGATCAAATGGTCTTCAAATACTGCAGTACTAGACCTCTTCAAGGGGGGCTCCTTGTTGTGGTGAAGAGGCTCTTGGTCTGAGGAATCAGACCTGTCAGTCTCCTTCCTCAGACCGAACCTAATTACCCCCCGATCCCCCCTCCCTATCCCATCCTCCCTTTTTCCTTTCCTCCTCCTCCTCCTCACCCCTCCCTTTTGCCCTTCCTCTTTTTGGCCTTTGGGATTTCTCCCACAGGCTCACTAGTTCCTAGGTAGGGGAAAGGATACTGGGGTCCATCCCATTCCGTTGAGGTTCTTGGCGGTGGCGTAGTTTGCCGTGGAATCTGGATCGCCTGGGGATGTCCCGATCCCTCTCCGGTATCCCGGAGTAGCTTTGGGTGTCTTTCGGGCGACGGGTGTATCTCTGGAAGCCACCTTTCGGATTCCGGGGGTGGTGGCCGAAGGAGGTATGCTTTGTGGCGGATATCCGACCGCCCTCTCTTTTGTCCACCAAGGTAGCTCGGCAGATGCGAGGTTGCTATCCCGGATTGCTCGTTTACTGGCATGAAGGGTAGGGTATGGCACGGGTTCCATGCTGCATCTGCACTACTAGCAGTGCCGAGGTCCTCTTGGGCACGGAGGGATTATTATTATTATTACAATCAATGGGGGAAGCGCTAAACCCGGAGGATTATACAGCGCCTGGGGGGGGGGATGTGGAAGGCATTCAGGCTTAATTCGGGGAACTGGAGCACAGATCCAATTCCCTAAATCAAGAGCCCCTCACCAACATCAAGGAACCTTCCTTGAGGGGGGGGGGCGTGGAGGGAGATTTCCGGCCCTTTTATTCCACCTGGGAACTATTCCTCCCCGCTCCCCCCTTTTTATTCTTTTTTTTTATTTTCTTTTTTCTTTTTTTTTTCTTAACAAAAAGCAAAGGAGTAACCTAACCATGGAGAACCCAATCCATAAACCCACTACCCCCATGCCCCTTCTTGATACCGCACCCCATTCTGACCCTGCCTTGTTTTTAGACCACTCATCGGACACTTCCGATGCCCCTGTACCTCTTGCTGGTGCTGTTTCCTCACCCGCTTCAGGTACCGGGGCTTTGACCGACTCCTTCGATTTGTCTGACCTCCGCTCTCCTTTGACTATGCTTCCGGCCTCTCCCTCTACGGTACGGCAATTTTTGAATCGCCAGCCCATTTCACGCCGGACCAACTCCGGTCCTACTCCTAAACGCCAACGTCAATCTCCTGATGATGCTCCTTCATTACCTTCCCATTCTACTCGGAAAAGACAGACACGTCATGCACTCCCTCTCCACGCTCAGTTTCGGACCACACAATGGACTAAATTCTTTACTTTAAGACTTCTTCTTCTGCCTATCTTTCTAACCATAGTATTGGCAAAGTGCTCCTGTGTCATGTTGGTAAAGAGATTTCATTTCATGCTCTCAAGAGCGGTACGCGCATAGTCACTGTCCAGAATGCTACCCAAGCTCATGATCTTTCTCTCCTTTCGAATATCGATACTACTCCTATCACTATTGAAAAACATCTCTCTCTCAATTCTTGTAGTGGTACTGTCATTCTGCCCCATACCATAGTCCAACAGAATTTCCAGTCATGTGGCAATGACATTTTTGAACAGCTGGAACTCCAGGATCTCCCAATCCTCAAAGTAGACACTTATGTCCTTCCTGCCCGTGGGCGGAGAAGTTACCTTTGCAATGTGGCTCGTTTAACTTTTGACAGCCGAGAACTTCTGTATATGTCGTGGGACATCAGTTACAAGTTTGAAAGGTGATACCTACACCGCAACAGTGTAGAAATTGCTGGCGTTTTGGTCACCCAGCGAAATATTGCAGAGCTATAGCCAAATGCCCAGTCTGTGGTGCCGACGACCATTCTAATACATCTTGCAGTCAACCTCCATCTTGCCTTAATTTTAATGAAGCTCACCCTTCGTACTTCCGCCGTTGCCAAGCCTACTTAAATGAACGTGAAATCCATTGCCTCAGAGGCAGAAGGTCTCCCTTATGCTATGGCAGTTACTCATCTCTGCCTCCAAGGGAGACTACCCAGTGTTCCTTATTCTCGTGTTTCAAAACATCCCCCCCCCCACTTCTGGGGTCCCATCTTCTGCAGCCTCCTCTGTTGTTACCCCTCCCATGGCCACTCTGGCATCTAATCCTTTTGCTGTCCTTGGCTCTGACATCCCGACTACAACTCAGTCTGTTCTCACATCTTCGCGTCCTTCCTCACAAGCCCCAGTATCGACAAGACCTCGTACGACACCTAATACCAATCGCCCCTCTACTTGAGAAGTCCAAGAAATCCACATTGCTCAAATCTTCTTTGCCCCTTCCTTCCCTTCTTCCACCTCCACACTTTACCTTTCCAGTCTCTATGCCTAGTTCTTCCCCTCTCTCTGGCTCTATTACAAGTGTGGAGATTCACCCTCCTCCTCGTACTATGCCTTCCACCCCCGTCCCCTCCCAAGTTTCTCCCTCTTCTGCCACCTCCCTGGTTTCTGCCTCTTCTGTCCCCCCCCACACTTCATCTCCAGTCCCTTACACTCTTTCGTCCCCCTCTACTTTGGTACAGTCCATTACTGTCCCAATCTTTACTCACCCTCCCCCTTCTATCTCCAATATGGTCTCCCATACATCTTTGAATTCAGAAGCACTTGAAGCCATTTCCGAATATATTGCAGAGACTAAACCTTCAATGGACACTGATTCACTTCCTTCTCTTCCCTCTCCATCTTCACAACCCCATTCTTCACAACGCTCAGTTCCTTCGCTGCTTGAACGTCTTCCAATGCCACCACACATTGACTTTCCTAACCCCTCTAGTCCATAGGTGCCTTTCCCTACGGATTCCTGGCATTTTCTTCATCGCCAATCATGGCCTATTTACAGTGGAATATCCGCGGCCTCAGGGGCAATCGGAGTGAGCTTTAGGTGTTGCTTTCCAGGTTTTCCCCTGTTGGTGCTTGCTTACAAGAACCAAAATTACACTCAGCTGTTTTCCAACCTATCTCAGGCTATAATTTATTGTATTCTTCGGATCCTTTCTCAGATGGGACCTTTAATGAAAGTGCCCTTCTATGCAATGATATTCCGTACTGTCAACTATTTGTCCATACCTCGCTGCATTACACTGCAGCCCATATCCATATTGTAAACCACTTATTCAAGTGTACTTTATATCTCTCTCCTTCTCGAGCATTTTCTATCCCAGCCTTTGCCTTTCTTGTTTCATCCTTACCACCACCACTTCTGTTACTTGGTGATTTTAACGCCCACCATTTCCTCGGGGGGGGGGGGGGGTCTCATTGTGACTCACGTGGCATCCAGTTGGAGGCTTTTCTCACCTCTCACCCCCTCCATGTTTTAAATACGGGTACTCCCACCCATTTTGATCCTCGTACTCATACTCTTGCATTGATCTATCAGTCTGCTCTTCCTCCACTGCACTAGACTTCACCTGGTCTGTTCTACCGGACTTATATGACAGCGATCATTTTCCAATCATTCTTACTTCTTCATATTCACCACCTTTCCGTAGCCCTCGCTGGCAATTTGATCGGGCAAATTGGGACCTTTACTCGCAGCTCACTGCTTTTAGCGAGGTTCCTTCATCCTCCATTGATGAGCTCCTACACCTCTTCTCGACGTCAGTTTATACCGCAGCTTCTCATTCTATACCCCAAACCTCAGGCAAGCATTCTCAGAAGTGCGTGCCTTGGTGGTCTCCTGCTTGTGCTCATGCAGTACGTTTGAAACGCACTGCATGGGGCAGGTACCGATGCAATAGAACCAATGAGAGACTTCTTGATTTTAAGCAGAAGCGTGCGATCGCTCACCATGTCATCAGTGATGATATACGCACTTGCTGCTTCCTCTGAGTGCAGTCTGGAAAAAAGTGAGAAAATTGAGTGGTAAATACTTTCCTGACCCGGCTCCTGTTCTACAGGTTGCCGGTATTGATGTAGCAAACCCTCTTGGCATTGCCAGTGAAATTGGCACTCATCTGGTCCGTATTTCCCGGGGGCCCCATCTATGCCCCTCGTTTCTTTCAGTCTGCCAGAGTTTTAGTACCCTTGTACTTTTCTTCTCTCAGAGAAGAACAATATAATGTGCCTTTTACACTTCAGGAACTGGAGGCAACACTCTCAGCTTGCCGATCATCGGCAGCTGGACCTGATGACATTCATATTCGTATGTTACAACATTTACATCAGTCAGCCCTTTTAGTCCTCTTACACCTCTTCAATCTTATTTGGGCACAAGTAGTTCTTCCCCAGCTGTGGAAATCTGCCATTGTTCTCCCTTTCTGCAAGCCGGGTACTACAGGACATGATGCCTCCCACTACAGTCACATTGCTCTTACTAGTGCAGTTTGCAAAGTGATGGAACATCTCGTAAATCGCCGTTTAATGTGGTATTTAGAGACAACAGTCTCTCTGCTAGTCAACATGGCTTTCGTAAGGGCTGTTCTACCATAGACCCCTTACTACACTTGGATACGTATGCTCGTAATGCCTTTGCAAATAATCACTCGGTTATTGCCATATTTTTTGACCGTGAGAAGGCATATGACAACTTGGAGGTATAATATTTTGGCCCAAGCCCACTCCTTAGGTCTCCGAGGCAATCTATACCATCCTTCCTTAAGAACTTTTTAACTGACAGACACTTCCGTGTTCGAGTCAATAATGTGCTTTCCCCGGACTTTGTCCAAGCTGAAGGTGTCCCTCAGGGATGTGTTCTGAGCACAACACTTTTTCTCCTTGCTATAAACGATTTGGCCTCTGTTCTTCCACCCAATATTTGGTCATCACTATGTTGATGACTTCACTATTGCTTGTGCAGGCACTGACTCATCTCATTGCAGTTTCTCTCCAGCATGCGGTCGGCCGTGTTTCCACTTGGGCCACCACGCATGGGTTTAAATTTTCCAGTACCAAAACTCACCAAATTACTTTCACTAGACGCTCTGTCATCTCCGATCATCTTTTGTATCTCTATGGCTCTCGTATCCCCAAACGTGATACAGTCAGGTTTCTAGGCCTTCTCTTTGACCGTAGGTTATCCTGGAAACCTCACATTACCTCTGAAGGCGACTTGTCACAGCTGGCTAAACCTTCTTAAAACCCTTGCTCATCTTTCCTGGGGAGCTGATCGTCGAACTCTGCTTCGCCTACATTCAGCCCTCGTTTTATCGAAACGAGATTATGGTGACCAGATTTATTCAGCGGCCTCTCCTGCTACTCTCTCTAGCCTTAACTCCATCCATCACCAAGGATTACATTTATGCCTTGGTGCTTTTCGCTCTTCCCCTGTTGAGAGCCTCTATGCAGAAGCGAAGTTCCATCCTCGTCTGATCGCCGTGATGCCCATTGCCTTCGCTACTATGTACGCTCTCACGATCTCCACAATCCTTCCATTTATAGAATGGTCACCGATATTAGTAGACATTCTTTATTTGTTCGCCGCCCCTGTTTGCTCCGTCCCTTTTCTCTTCGTCTACATTTGCTCTTTTCTTCCCTTCAGTTACCACCTTTATATGTTCATGTAGCATCTCACTTTTCTCTACCCCCCTGGGAAGTTCCAGCTGTTCGGGTCTGTTCTTTCTCACTCCCTTGCTTGAAAGCCCAACTGCCTATGGTGGCATCCCGCTCTCTTTTTCTTGATCACTTCCACTCTCATTCCCATGCCATCGCTGTGTACACAGATGGCTCTAAGTCTTCAGACGGCGTCGGATTCGCAGCAGTGTTTCCGGACAGTGTCGTGCAAGGGCGTTTACTATCTTCGGCTAGCATTTTTTACTGCTGAATTGTATGCCATTCTTGCAGCACTTATTCGTATCGCACTGATGCCTGTGTCATCATTTGTGGTAGTCTCAGACTCCCTTAGTGCTCTACAGGCTGTACGAAAATTTGATACATCTCACCCCCTAGTTCTCCGTATCCAACTTTGGCTACGCCGTATCTCTACCAAGCATAAAGATAGTTTTTTGTTGGGTCCCTGGTCATGTCAACGTACAGGGCAATGAACAGGCAGACACTGCTGTGCAGTCAGCAGTACATGACCTACCAATTTCCTATAGAGGTGTTCCATTTCTGGACTATTCTGCTGCAATAGCTACCCACCTTCACACCCATTGGCAACAACGTTGGTCAACTCTGCTCGGTAACAAACTTCATTCTATTAAACCAAGCATAGGTTACTGGCCGTCTTCTTGTCATCAGTGCAGAGGTTGGGAGACCACTCTCTCCCGCCTTCGCATTGGCCACACTCGTCTTACTCATGGGTATCTCATGGAGAGGCACCCTGTTCCTCTCTGTGAGCAGTCAAGTTCCAGTATCTATTAGCCACATTCTGTTAGACTGCCCTCTCTATCAACGAGCACGCAGAATTTACCTCCAATGTCGTCTTCGTTCTACTACTCTCTCTCTTTACCTTCCCTTCTTGCTGATGGACCCTCCTTTAATCCTGACACTCTCATCGACTTCTTGACAACGACTGATTTACTCCACAAACTCGGATGATACCTTTCGCACTCCTCTCAGCCCTTTCTAGTTCAGTCTCTTGCTGCCCTTGACCCCTTCACCATCCACTGCCCCGCTGTTATCCGTAACCTATTACTCATCCATCTCCCTTTTGCCACCTGATGCCCTCGCTTCCTTCCTGCCCTGCAGTGCTGTATAGCCCTTGTGGCTTAGCGCTTCTTTTTGATTATAATAATAATAATGCGGTACTAGACCAACTCTCACTCAACCATGAACTACTATTCAACTTTTTCACTAGTCTACAACTCCTCCATACCATATTTCAATTCATGCATATTATTCTTATAAAGATTATCACGAAGTTAAAATAACTAAATCATTAAAATAGTTAACATTCAATCGGAAGAGCTTAATTAAAACTAGGGGGACTGCAAGCAATCAGGAATCGTGGGAAGGTGAGGTAGCACCAATTCCTTGGATCAGATCCCTTCACCAGCATCAACGCTCCTTCCTTTTAAAAGTGGTTAAACAAATATAATTTCCCATGCAATTTAAATAAAAAGCTATTTACCTAGCCATTATTGACGAGTGAAATGAAGGCAGGTTGAGGGCAGCAGAACCATGGAGAACCTCTGTTTTATCCCTGGAAGTGGTTCTCTCTGTCTGTCTGCTGCAGGCCATTTTGTTCAGGTGTGCCTGAGCAGTCTTCTGGTTCTTTGGAGTAGAAGAACTACTAGACCTTAGACGAATATTGTGCAGCAGTCTGTCCTCATATAGAGCATAAGTTACACAATTATCAACTGAAGTAACACCATCCCTTACCGAGTTATAAGGCTCATACAAACTTTGAGAACCTTTTGAGGAGTGTGCAGTTGAACTACTTAATCCATTTCTTTGTTTTTCAGGCGTGATTTCCTGCTCGTAAAAGAGGATATCCTGTTTGGAATCTGGATCAGTAGTACTCTGAGAGCCTTGTGCTGAGGAAGACTGAGAAGCACAGGAGGCCATCTGCAGTGACATACGATGTGAACCCATAGCAGCAGAATGCTCTAATCTGCAACAAAGCACTAGTTTAGGAGTTTACCAAAACTAAATGTAGTAGCATAGCTTCTGAATAATAATTACAGTTAACACCCTAAAATCACTTAAGGGGAACCTAAAGGATGATTTTTTTTTGGGGGGGGGAAGGGGGGCTATTTAGTTTTTACTCCACAGCATCTGAGCAAAAAATACAATTACAAAATTTAATATAAAACTAGGATCCCAAAGAGCTACTTTCTACAAGACAACTCTATAAAATCATTCTAGCTGTCATTCTCGTGGCCGTCAATATAATGTACCAACTAATGCGTTCCCTCTTCTTCCAAGAATAGGTAAAAATAGTCACCAAAATAGTCTTCATACGAATAAAAAACTCAATGCTAATACGAAAAAATTTAAATTTACCACAGGGGGGTTATATAAAATGGTAGACGAACACATTAAATTAGAAGATTAAAGTGAATGCGAGGGGGAAGGATAAAGAACAATTGAGCATATAATACCTGAAGAAATCTGTATGATAGAGCGGAGGAACCCAGTAGATGAAGTCAGGATCCTGGGTGAAGGTCGCTTCCAGCGGGCGCCATACCATGGACAGTCCATCCTTCAACTCCTGCCAATCGAGAAAAAGTATTTAGTTTATTTTTACGAAACAGTTCAAAACGCCCAAACATATCAGTTTAAAAAAAAAAGTCCCCTAAAACAAATCACTAAACTATATGCAGCTAAATGCTGGATAACCACAGTAAAAAAAAGTCAAAATAATTTCACCGTGCTCGTCTACCTGGAGGGTGTTCCCGGGGGTCAAAGCCCCCACGGTCCGGTCCATGACCAGGTCTTCCGGCGGGTCAGGGTCTGATTAACCAAGCTGTTACAGTTGGCCGCACGCATTCCAACGTATAAACTACAGTCGCGGCTGGTCGGTCACTGATTTAAGGCCTTCATCAAGCTCTTTTGAAGACAGCCAGGGGTCTACTGATACTGATACCCTCTATACATGATGGGAGGTTGCCGAATAATCTTGTGCCTCAAGAGACTTACCGAGTTTTCTGTCAGTGCACTCACGGTACCCTTACTTTTCACTGGGGGTATGTTGCACAGTCTGCCGAGTGATTTGTGTGTGCAGGTTTGGGACCCGTACCTGTATACAGGATTTTTCAGGTGTAAACTATCATGCTTCTTTTTCGCCTGCGTTCCAAGGAGTACAGGTCAAGGCACTTCAGACGTTTCCAGTAATTACGGTGCTTGACTGCAGTGAAGGTTCTCATGTCACCAGCTTCTGTAATCATCTTGCATGCAACTTCCATATTAATTTACAGAAAAGGCAAGCTGAGTATTGGTAAGGAAGTTTAAAAAGAATTACCACAGGTTTAAAACACAGTATTGACATGAATCACTTGCCGTGCAAAGCGAAAAATAATTCCTTTTTCAGAGGAAAAAAAAAAAAAGGTTCACACAAATTAATATTAACTTAAACACAATGACTACAAATAGCCTGTAAGTTTTGAAAAAAAAAAATATTAAAAAGTAAACTAACACTTTTTTCCTCTATAGGTAAATGGTAATTATACATTATTATTATTATAATCAAGGGGGAAGCGCTAAACCCGTAGGATTATACAGCGCCCAGGGGAGGGGGGGATGTGGAAGGCATTCAGGCTTAATTCGGGGTTACTGGAGCACAGATCCAATTCCCTAAATCAAGAGCCCCTCACCAACATCAAGGAACCTTCCATGAGGGGTGGTAATTATACAAAAAGGTATAAAATGAAAAATAGTTGATAGTTAAATGTGCCACAGTCAGCCTATTTTCGCTCCATGATGTAGCGTTGTATGACCCCATATGGGTTTAGCGTTTAGTTATGATTATAAACTAGCTCCACGAGAAATACACTTTATTGAGATGTATCGCAGGCTATATACCTAGAGGTGCATCTGCATATAGACTTATTCATAGGTGAGGGGGGGGGGGACACTAACCCTGTAACATCAAAGAACCTTCCTTGTAGGAAGTGTAGGTACACAGCTCACTTTAATACCTATTTTAGGGATTAATGTATAATCTTAACTGGTAGCAACAGGTTACAAGCAACCTTAATGGCACTTCTGTAATCCATAGGCTTTAAACCATAATTAATCTACCAAGCAGCTGTTGTTGCTGGTCCCATCTGGTCGTGTTGGGAGAGAGAGAGAGAGAGAGAGAGAGAGAGAGAGAGAGAGAGAGAAAAACGAGCGGCTGCTCTGGATATTTTTAGTCTTAAATTAAAACCTATCAATCACACGAGGCCGCAAATCGCATAATACGAAAAAATTATTTTACTATAAAAAACTGCGATTAACGTGAATCTGGGGTATATACTCCTCCATGGCTACTCTATATACCGGTTGGCTGGTTAGTCTGTTACGTTTAAAAAAACTTATTGACTGCACGAGGGTCATAAGCCGTATTTCACTGTTGCCGTTATGCAAGAATAATCCCAAAGTTACTAAAGTAAACTGTGCACATACACACACCACACTAGTGTACTTACCTAATTTGTCCGAAATGTTCTACATAACAAGCGGCTTTCTATATAGTAGTATGTCATTGATATCAACTAGGACTGTATACCTTGTACATGTACTTGTAGAAATAAAGATATTATTATACTCGTGTGTATTACGTTTTGACGTAATAAAAGAAAACTTGTCAAGAATAAAGAGTTCTAGCCAGCAAGCAAAAAATACATACCTCTTCCAATACGTTACATGACTTGTTGTCCATTGTAAACGGTCTTCTGCAAAAATATAAACAAAAACAATGATGGCTCTCTGGTGGTGTGCATGTTCCTCACCTCGCTGCTGCTGCTGCTGCTGCCTGTGTGAGGAAGTCAACCATGAGGTTTGAGCAAGACGAACCCTAACAGCCTCGTCAAACTTGGTACTATGCTGTGGAGTGGTTGGTTAATTGGGTTTAAAGCCTATGTATACTACTAGTTGCCTGCAACTAGTTCTCCACCAGTCAAGAATACTTTAACCTCTAAAATATGGATTAAACTCTCAGCGTATGTACACAGAGATATCAGCTTCCCAGTGTATATATCCACTGTGGGTTGGTTCATTTGTTAAATTTCAGCCTATCGTTTCATGTGGGTTAATGAGGCTGCAGTTCACCTGATACTAATATAATACAAAAACATTTAATCACAAAAAAAACGAAGTTTTAGCAGTTAAATACACACCTTTCAGTGTATACATATTTATTGTTTAAGCTTATTGAACTAGGTATAGTTTAAAATAATGATAATAATGACCAGAGGTGTAAAATCCCATGTTTCACAAGGTTATATACACATAGGGTTGTTTACCTTTCAAATATAATATATAATATATAATATATATATATATATATATATATATATATATATATATATAGATATATATATATATATATATATATATATATATATATATATATATATTTCACTTAAGATATAAAAATGTTTCTTCTGCCTCTGTTTCCTATTCTTTTGCAGATCTGTGTGTGTATGTGTACGTGTACTCACCTAATTGTGGTTGCAGGGGTCGATTCATAGCTCCTGGCCCCGAGTGTGTGATCACACGGCAGCGCTCAGGTTTTCCAGTTTATTTTTTCACTGTCGTATTATTGCAATTTCTTCCGTAATGAACAACGAACATTTTTTCCATATGTTCTTTTCACAATTTCCCTATCTTGTCTGTTTTGTTACCAATTATATATGGCCAATTTCAGATTAAACTTTGATATCACCCCATTTAGTAATATGTACGTCTCTTGCCTCGCCTTCCTATTCCTCTGAAGATGTGTGGAAACACATCAGTGCATAAATACACATCGTTCTCATGTCAATCCATGGCTCTGAGGGATATGATAATACATGCGATATGAAAGCTTTTTGGGCTGTGGAAGGGACATGAGAGTTGTTGACCGTTGACGCAGATGTCACAAGTGTACATTAATGCCTTCATTGCATACGTACTAAGATATACACCCCTCCAGCCCTCCAAAAGTATATACACTACTTTTCTTGGTGCACACACACCAAGACTCGTATACATATAGAAATACATACATTATATTGTTACAAAATTTTTTTTTAATTTATTATTCATTATTTTAAACCCTGATGTTATGTTTATGGTTAGTATTATTAAAAAAGAAAGTGTTCATATATATTGTCTGAAAAAACCTACCGTTGTAGTATACTCGTATATTTAAAAAAAAAAAATATAAGCCAGCAGTGCTTGGTGAACGGCAGCCATTATTGGCGGGACGTTATCATGGCGGGAATGGCGCTGCTCGTGGCTCGATGTTACCAAATTTTCGCCATTATTGTGGTAACCTTGCTCATATTTAAGCTTTGTGCTTGTGAGAAGGATGGTAGAGAACGTGAGGATGCAGCTGGACGCAAGATTTGTTCTTGGATATGCCAGGACTTGAAGAATAACGTGAGTAGCACTTAACATGGGTCCTATTAGGTTGCACTGCCCTCAAGGGTCAGCGTTGTATAGCCCTTGTGGCTTAGCGCTTCTTTTTGATTATAATAATAATGCCCTCAAGGGCTGTACAATCCTTGTAGGTTAGGTACTCAGTTCTGATTGTAGTAATAATCTGGTGAAGAGTTCTTGGTCTTTTAATAATCACAAACTTAATAGGGAATTTGCCACAAAGTGAATGTTTTAAATAACTATTGGTGGTCAAGCTAGTCATGCTCTAATGTCATGTAGTGATTATTTTTTTAGAACTTTGTGGTATGCTACATATTTTCAAAAATAGGTCTCCAAAGAATGCCGTAGTTTAGATTTGTTAAAAAAAATGACCACAGGTCATATGCTGATACTACCTTTCACATGGATCAAATCCGATTTTCTTCCATTCCCCATGGGAATGTTTTGCTGAATAAAGGAAACTGATCTAGTTCGAACATATCATTTCATAGATTAGTCTCGTCATATGGTATTTAAATTATCTAGTTAAAACTGGATACAATCTATATTTCACCTTTGTAAACAAGACAAAACTACCACCTCTCTTGGAGCAGATTCAGGAAATTTGAAAATGACTTCTACAAACCTGCCACCTTAATCACTTAAAATAACACCACCAGTATGCTGCCCTCTGATGTTCCCACCTGCCTGCGACATAACCTGCTGCCAGCTTGTCAAGACTGAAGACCTCCAAACTCCAAAAGACCATTGCAACAGAGCCGCCTCCTGATTGTCGACTGTCACACGAACATCTAGCTGCTGGGTTTTGCCCTGGCACTCGACGACTATGGACACTACTCTCGAACGCTATTCTTCGCCCGTCTCTTCTTCCCAGCTCACCCCATATGGGGTCTTGCCTAAACTATCTTGATCTTGTGCCGGAGATTATGGACCTTTGAAGATGTACGTTTTTAAACCCTCCCCCTCCTTATCACCATTGGATTTTCTCATATGTACCCTGCGCATGTGCGTTTTGGCGTCCACCCAGTCCGTTTTGCCTTATCAGTCCTCCTCACCACACCAGTCTTCAGACCCACGATCGTATAAGCTACTGGGTTAAGCCCTGGTACTATCCTTTCCACTCAACCTTCCTCTCACCGAGCTACTCTTCCACTATTCCTACTTCCCCGCTCACCTTACAAGGGCGTTTCCTATACTCTCTTGTTCTTGATCTTGATCTCGGTATTTTAGATATTTTCTACTAACAATAAAGTTATTTAACATATCCTGTGCGGCTTCTTTTTTGAACCAGTTAGACGAAGATTTTGGATAATTTAAATGTTTGTTAGTCTTATGAATTAGTAATTTACTGGAAAAATTCTGTTGACTACACGAGGGTCTGAGGCTGCATGCAACTTGTGCATCACAAGTCAAAAATACTTTTAGGGACTGAAGTAACGTGTTTTCATACATACATTACAATGAGACATGCGTATATATGTGTATATATCCAGTCTAGTCGTGTAAAGTTTTGTGGAAATTGGACTTTATTTAGAATTGTCCCAAGGACCTCAAATTTTTCACCCCCTCCAAAATAGGAATTCCTGATTATTATTATTATTATTATTATTATTATTATTATTATTATTATTATCTTTCAGGGGGCAAAGTACACAGGCTGCCTTAGCGGATGCTTCACGTACGATCTGTGCCTCAGGAAAAGTCGGAGCAAAATTAACGCCTCTGCTCATCATGTTTGTTATGCTGAGTGTAAAAGAAGTAAGTTTTAGAGACAATGTTTTGGCATCACAGTTACTACTGCATCACATAGCGTCACGTGTTGCTCTATCATCCACATGGTATCACGTGTTTGTCATCCATATACTATCACGTGTTTATCATTCACATGACTTCACTTGTTTATCATTCAGATGCCATTACGTGTTATCATTCATATGATATCACGTGTTTATTATCCTCATAGTATCACGTGTCTCATTTATATGACATCACGCGTTTCACTAACATCTGCATTGCATATGTTCATCTTATTCATCCATCAAATATCAAACTGAAATATTTTGACAGATTAGGTAGTTCATCTGAAACTTGTGGCCCCCTCCAAAGAAAACAGTGAAATATATCTATGCAAATTCTTTGACAGGTAAATGAAGGTATTTTATATTACATAAACTAACATTATTAGTGTTAGTCTTAATATAAAAAATATTTCACGTCCACAGCAGGACTCGAACCTACATCTCTGTATCAGAGTACGCAGTACTTTACCACGTAGCTAAACCCCGGTTTAGCAATTCCATTGGGTTAACCCTGTTTTATAGTGTCACTCCCGTGTCATAAGTATAGATTTCTAACCTGGTGAAGTTTTCCCCTCTACCCAAACTTTTATTGTAATTTCAAAGGAAAGCTAATAGAGTTAAGATTACAGGCAAGATGATGTGAATTTATATTGCTTCTAATTTTTTTTATCACCATGAGCAAAGCTGCATGTTTCCGTTCCATTTTCTGTTTCATCAAGGATACTATGATGATAGTCCTGCAAAATAATATGCTATTTTATTAACTCATTTGACGGATATTTTGGAAAAAAATCACTTGTGAATTTCCTGACACCTTTAATTTACGGCCTTTCAAGAAGGTACCGATATCTTTTAGTCTTGGAGAAAGATTTTTTCCTCTGGTCCCATAAAAATAATGGTCAGCTGTCATTGTTGATGATTATTCCATAAATAAACTGATACTCAAGAAATAGTTTTTGCTTTTTGAACTATTGATCGTTTGCAACAGCTTATTCGTATTTATAGTACATGTAAATTCTTTAGTGTTTTCGCTAGTACCATTGACATTAAATAGTATCTGCACTCTTCTCCTTTGCTAACAGAATGTGACAAGCTTTACGGAAAAGTATCATCTAAATGGTCAGTTTGCATCTCCGGCTGTGATAAACTCAGCCTACAGCTTAAAAAGGTAAGAATGTGATGGTTCCTGCTATTCTAGTTCTGAGGCAAGTGTCAAACTAGGCCGCCTAAATATTTTCTTATAGGAATAAGAACTAAGAAAAAACGTTGACAGGTGTGTTTTCAGTGTAAGTAGAGGTGTGTAAGATTTACGTCCTATCTTACGCGTTAATGAATCGGGAAAGCTCCAGTACTCCTGTTCAAGTATGAAACATTTAAACGATTTATGTGTATCAGCTAAGCCTCGGAATAATTTTATTTGTTTTTATCAGATGCACAGGTTTTTTAAATTGTTTGATAAATTTAACTCACTCATTTGGTTAAATTACGTATGATTCCACAGGAAACAGGACTTGTGTTTCTAGACGTGGGTCTCAGTCACATGATGACCGCCACTGAACGGAGCCTTCTGCTGGCTTAATGGTCCAACCCTTTTAAAATTTAAAAATATTACCCCTAGTTGGTTTAAATGCTACGAGATATATCAAAATGCATGGATATTTAAAACTATCTTATTTGGATATTCACAATTCTGTAAATAGAATATGCGTGTTAAAGACAATGGCAGATATTTGATATCTATGTCATGATTTTTAAAAGCATTAGTAGCTGAACTACTAAAAAAAATGTTTTGCCCAAAATTAATTTCGAAATTGTACCTTACTTTGTTAAAATTGTAATATATTTTAATTATTATAATCGTGGGGGAGAGCTAAACCCGTAGGATTAGACAGCGCATGTGGGGGGGGGGGGTGGAATGGAAGGTACTCGGGCTCAATTCAGGGAACTAGGGTACAGATCCAATTCCCTAGATCACGAGCCCCTCACCAGCGCCAAGGAACCTCCCTTGAGGGGAATATATTTTAAGCTTACTAAATGTATTAAATTTCAGTCCAAATTTAGTATTATTTGAGATTAATGAAATATACTAATTTCGTGATGTTCAGACTGATGTTTTTGTGCAGTTGTTGCAGTAGTGAATTTGTAATCTGCATAATTGACAGTATTATTATAATCACAACTGAGCACTAAACCCACTTAATTGGCAAAATGATCGTTGCTTTATACCGCAAGCTTGCAAGCTTATGTTTACCAGAGAGAGGGGGGGGGGGTTACATAATTTCATTAAGTTTATATTTTTGTTCTGTTTTATTTCAAGAAAGGTTCCTTGATGCTGGTGAGGGGCTCTTGATCTAAGGAACTGGATCTGTGCTCCAGTTCCTTGAATCGAATCTGAATGTCTTCCATTCTCACAGGCATTGTATGACCCCAAAGGGTTTAGCTCTCCTCCATTATTTTAATGATGGTAATAATCTTCACCTGTAATATGAACAATAATGGTTTGCACTTGCTTCTCAAATATCTTTTAAGTACCATCAACATTTTGATTATGTTGTGATTCAAATAAGGCACCTTATTGCATGATAGTCGAAAAAAACTGTGTGATGATTGAAAAAGGCAACATATTTTGTGATTGTGGTGGGGCTTATGTGAATGGAACTCGGAACCTGTTGGAAGGACTGAGTTGAAATATAGCTATTGCAGCTCGGTGGTAAGAACGTTTGGCTCAAACGATAAGACCAGCGTTCCATCCCTGATGAATCCAGACCTATAGGCAGATTTCCTTACATCTGTTACCCTTATTCACCTGGAAGTGAATGGATAGTGTACCTTGTTATGTGAATATATGGCTATAAACCGACGAATGGTGGTGTAGAAAAAAGAACCTTTTTATTTTTTTATTAAGTTTTGCCCACGTGTGTATTTATCAAGTAGAGCACTTGATAAAAGCCTTTTAAGTATCTTTTTGCCGCCAGATACCTTGGTGTGAACCATCTTTAGGTCACATTCTGGGGAAGAGGACCAAATAACCATAATGGAAATAAGTCACAATGCTTGAATTTCCTGGATTAAGCTGGTTTAATAACCCAGCAGGTTTAATAATTCAAGGAAGATTTTTTTCTTCAACAACCGTCAAGTGTGGTATATGTTAGGTAAATGTTAGTTTTTTACTCTTAAACATTAGAGCGATACTGTTAAGCATTCCACTATGGGTTAAGTAGCTACAGAAGGGAGTTACCTGGAGAGGGTTTCGGGGGTCAATGCCCCCGCGGTCCGGTCTGAGACCAGGCCTAATGGTGAACCAGGGTCTGATCAACCAGGCTGTTACTGCTGGCCGCATGCAAGCTGACGTACGAACCACATTATTATTATTATAATCAAAAAGAAGCGCTAAGCCACAAGGGCTATACAGCGCTGCAGGGTAGGGAAGGAAGCAAGGGAATTGGATGGCAGAAGGGAGGGGGGATGATCAGCAGGTTACAGAAAACAGCGGGGCAGGGGATAGTACGGGGGTAGAGGGTAGCAAGAGATACAAGTAGAAAGGGCTGAAAGTATCAGAATTTGTGAAGTAAGTCAGTCGTTGTCAAAAAGTCAATGAGAGAGTCCGGATGAAAGGTGGGTCCATCAGCGAGAAGGGAAGGTAAAGAGAGAGCAGCGGGGCGAAGACGACGACAGAGGTAAATTCTGCGTGCTCGTTGATAAAGTGGGCAGTCCAACAGAATGTGGCTGACTGATAATGGAGCTTGGCAATTCTCACAGAGAGGAGCAAGACGCCTCTCCATGAGATATCCATGAGTAAGACGAGTATGGCCAATGCGAAGACGGGAGAGAGTAGTCTCCCAACCTCGACACTGGTGATAAGAAGACGGCCAGTAACCTATACTCGGTTTAATAGACTGAAGTTTGTTGCCGAGCATAGTAGACCAACGTTGTTGCCAACGGGTGTGAAGGTGGGAAGATATTACAGCAAAATAGTCCGTACATGGAATACCTCTATAAGAAACTGGTAGGTCATGTACTGCTGACCGCGCAGCAGTGTCTGCCTGTTCATTGCCCTGTACGTCAACATGACCAGGGACCCAACAAAAAACAATATCTTTATGCTTAGTAAAGATGCGGCGTAGCCAAAGTTGGATACGGAGGACTAAGGGGTGAGGTGTATCAAATTTTTGTATAGCCTGTAAAGCACTAAGGGAGTCTGAGACAACCACAAATGATGACACAGGCATAGATGCAATACGGATAAGTGCTGTAAGGATGGCATATAATTCAGCAGTAAAAATACTAGCTGAAGATAGTAAATGCCCTTGTACGACGCTGTCCGGAAACACTGCTGCGAATCCTACGCCGTCAGAAGACTTAGAGCCATCTGTGTACACAGCAATGGCATGAGAATGAGAGTGAAAGTGGTCAAGAAAAAGAGAGCGGGAAGCGACCGTAGACAGTTGGGCTTTCGAGCAAGGGAGGGAGAAAGAACAGACTCGAACAGCTGGAACTTCCCAGGGGGGTAGGGAAAAGTGAGATGCTACATGTACATAGAAAGGTGGTAGTTGAAGAGAAGACAAGAGCGAATGAAGGCGAAGAGAGAAGGGACGGAGTAAGCAGGGGCGGCGAACAAATAAAGAATGTCTACTAATATCAGTGACCATTCTATAAATGGAAGGATTGCGGAGATCATGAGAGCGTACATAGTAGCGCAGGCAATGGGCATCACGGCGATCGGATAAGGATGGAACGTTCGCTTCTGCATAGAGGCTTTCGACAGGGGAAGAGCGAAAAGCACCAAGGCATAAACGTAATCCTTGGTGATGAATGGGGTTAAGGCTAGAGAGAGTAGCAGGAGATGCCGCTGAATAGATCTGGTCACCATAATCAAGTTTCGATAAAATAAGGGTGGAATGTAGGTGAAGGAGGGTTCGACGATCAGCTCCCCACGAAAGATGAGCAAGGGTTTTAAGAAGGTTCAGCCGGCTGTGACAAGTTGCCTTCAGAGAGGTAATGTGAGGTTTCCAGGATAACCTACGATCAAAGAGGAGGCCCAGAAACTTGACTGTATCACGTTCAGGGATACGTGAGCCATAGAGGTACAAAGGATGATCAGAGATGACAGAGCGTCTAGTGAAAGTGATTTGGTGGGTTTTAGTGCTGGAAAATTTAAACTCATGTGTGGTGGCCCAATTGGAAACACGGTCGACTGCATGCTGGAGAGAAACTGTAAGGAGGTGACAGTCAGCGCCTGCACAGGCAATAGCGAAGTCATCAACATAGAGTGATGACCAAATATTTGATGGAAGACTAGAGGCCAAATCATTAATAGCAAGGAGAAAAAGTGTTGTGCTCAGAACACATCCCTGGGGGACACCTTCAGCTTGGACAAAGTCCGGGGAGAGCACATTATTAACCCGAACACGGAAATGCCTGTCAGTTAAAAAGTTCTTAAGGAAGGATGGTAGATTGCCTCGAAGGCCTAAGGAGTGGACTTGGGCTAAAATATTATACCTCCAAGTTGTGTCATATGCCTTCTCAAGGTCAAAAAATATGGCAATAACTGAGTGGTTATTCGCAAAGGCATTACGAACATACGTATCCAAGCGCAGTAAGGGGTCTATGGTAGAACGTCCCTTACGAAAGCCATATTGACGAGTGGAGAGACTGTTGTGTGTCTCTAAATACCACACTAAACGTCTATTTACTAGACGTTCCATTACTTTGCAAACTGCACTGGTAAGAGCAATGGGACGATAGTGGGAGGTTTCATGTCCCGTAGTGCCTGGTTTGCGGAAAGGGAGAACAATGGCGGATTTCCACAGCTGTGGAAGAACTCCTTGTGACCAAATAAGATTGTAAAGGCGTAATAGGACTGCAAGGGCTGACTGATGTAAATGTTGTAGCATACGAATATGAATGTCGTCGGGCCCAGCTGCCGATGATCGACAAGCTGAGAGTGTTGCCTCCAGTTCTTGAAGTGTAAAAGGCACATTATACTGTTCTTCTCTGAGAGAAGAAAAGTCCAAGGGTGCTAACTCTCTGGCAGACTTTGAGGAAAGAAATGAGGGGCATAGATGGAGTCCCTGAGAAATACGGACCAGATGATTGCCAATTTCATTGGCAACATCTAGTGGGTTTGCTATATCAACACCGGCAACTCGCAGAACAGGAGCCGGGTCAGGAGAATATTTACCACTCAGTTTTCGTACTTTTTTCCAGACTGCACTCATAGAGGAAGCAGAGGTGATGGTGGAGACATAATCTCGCCAGCAAGTGCGTTTAGCGTCACGGATGACACGGCGAGCGATCGCACGCTTCTGTTTAAAATCAAGGAGTCGCTCTGTGGTTCTATTGTACCGGTACCTGCCCCATGCAGCGCGTTTCAAACGTACTGCACGAGCACAAGCAGGAGACCACCAAGGCACGCATTTCTGAGAATGCCTGCCCGAAGTTTGGGGTATAGAATGAGAAGCTGCGGTGAAAACGGAGGACGAGAAGAGGTGTAAAAGCTCATCGATGGAGGACGAAGAAGGAACCTCTTTAAAAACAGTCAGGTGTGAGTAAAGGTTCCAATTTGCCCGATTAAATTGCCAGCGTGGGGTGCGAAGAGGTGGCGAATATGAAGGGGAAGAAAGAATGATTGGGAAATGATCACTGTCATGTAAGTCCGGGAGAACAGACCAAGTAAAGTCTAATGCGGCGGAGGAAGAGCAAACTGAGAGATCGATGCAAGAGAGAGTATGAGTCCGAGGATCAAAATGGGTGTGAGTACCTGTATTTAAAACATGGAGGGGGTGGGTGGCAAGAAAAGCCTCTAACTGAATTCCACGGGAATCACAGTGAGACCCTCCCCAGAGGAAATGGTGGGCATTAAAATCACCAAGTAACAGAATCGGTGGCGGTAATGACGAAACAAGGAAGGCAAAATCCGGAATAGATAATGCCCGAGAAGGAGAGAGATATAAAGAACAGAGCGTATACCACCTATGTAAGTGGATACGGGCTGCTGTGTAATGCAGCGAAGTATGAATAAATAGTTGATGGTACGGAATATCAGTGCGGAGAAGAAGGGCACTTTCATTAAAGGTCCCATCAGGAAAAGGATCTGAAGAATACAACAAATTATAGCCTGAGATGTGAGAAATAACAGCAGAGTGTAATTTTGGTTCCTGTAAGCAAACACCAACAGGGGCAAACTGGGAGAGTAACATCTGAAGCTCACCCCGATTACCCCTGAGGCCGCGTATATTCCACTGTAAAAAGGCCATGATTGGCAATGATAAAGATACTTGAAATCCGCAGGTAAGGGTTCCTACGGACTAGAAGGGTTAGAAAAGTCCACATGCGGAGGCAGTGGAAAATGTTCAAGCAGCGAAGGAACGGTGCGCTGTGAAGAAAGGAGTTGCGCAGATGGAGCAGAGGAGAGAGAAAGAGCGGAAGGTGGATCAGTGTCCATTGATGGTTTGGTCTCTGCAATATATGCAGAGATTGCTTCAAGTGTTTCGGAATTCAGAGATGTCGTATGGGAGACAATATTGGGAATGGTAGGGGGAGGATGAGTAAAGATTGGAACTGTATTGGACTGTACCAAGGTAGAGGGGGGCGAAAGGGTGGAGGGAACTGGAGAAGCGTGGCAGGGGACAGAAGAGACAGGAACCTGGGAGGTGGCAGAAGAGGAAGAAACTTGGGAGGGAACAGGGGAGGAAGGTACATTACGAGGAGGAGGGTGAACCTCTGCACTTGTAACCGAGCCAGTGAGAGGGGAAGAACTAGGGACAGAGACAGGGAGGGTAAAATGAGGAGGTGGAAGATGGGTAGGAGGTGTTACCGGACCTTTTTTTGACTTTTGAGAAGTAGAGGGACGATTGGGAAGAGGTGTCGTACGAGGTCTCGTCGATACTGAGGCTTGTAAGAGAGAACTCGAAGAAGCGAGATTAGACTGAGGCGTTGAAGTAGGGACGTCTGAGCCGAGGACAGCAAAAGGATTAGATACAGGAGTGATTATGGGAGAGGTAACCACAGAGGTGGGTGTAGAAGATGGGATACCAGAAGTGGGGGGACGTTTTGAAACACGGGAATAAGAAACACGTGGGAGTCTCCCTTGGAGGCGGAGATGAGAAACTGCCATGGCATAAGGGAGACCTTCTGTCTCTTTGAGGTAACGGATTTCCCGCTCGTTTAAATAGACCTGACAACGGCGAGAGTACGAAGGGTGAGCCTCATGACAGTTAAGGCAAGAGGGAGATCGATTGCAAGACGTATTAGAATGGTCATCGGCACCACAGACTGGGCATTCGGCGATAGATCTGCAATATTTCGCTGGATGGCCAAATCGCCAGCAATTTCTACACTGTTGTGGTGTAGGGATCACCTTTCGAACTTGTAACCGATGTCCTGCTATATAAACGGAGGATGGGAGTTCTCGGCTGTCAAAAGTTAAACGAGCCACATTGCTAGGGTATCGTCTCCGCCCACGGGCAGGAAGAACGTAAGTGTCTACCTTGAGGATTGGGAGATCTTGGAGTTCCAGCTGTTCGAGAATGTCGGTGCCACATGTCTGGAAATTTTGTTGAACTATGGTATGGGGCAGAATAACGGTACCACTACAAGAATTGAGGGAATGATGTTTTTCAAGGGTGACAGGAACAGTATCTATATGGGAAAGACGAGAGAGCTCACGAGCCTGGGTAGCATTCTGTACGGTAATGATGCGCGTACCGCTCTTAAGAGCATGAAAAGAAATATCTTTACCAACATGGCGTAGGAGTGCCTTGCCAATACTATGGTCAGAAAGATAGGCAGTAGAGGAAGTTGGTCGTAAAGTGAAGAATTTAGTCCACTGTTCAGTCTGAAACTGAGCGTGGAAAGGTAGTGAAGGACGTGTCAATCGTTTCTGAGAAGAACGAGAAGGTGAAGGTGGAGAAGTATCATCAGCAGGTAATTGTCGTTGACGTTTAGGCGTGGGACCAGAGTTGGTCCGACGTGGAACGGGTCGGCGATTTGAAAATTGCCGCACCGTAGAGGGAGAGGCCGGAAGCATAGTCAGAGGAGAGCGAAGGTCTGATAAATCGAAGGAGTCAGTCGAGGCCTCAGTACCTGAAGCGGGTGAGGAAACAGCACCGGCAATAGGTACAGAGGCATGAGGAATGTCTGAAGAGTGGTCCAAAGACGAGGCGGGGTCAGAACGGGGTGCGGTATCAAGAAGGGGCCCGGGGGTACTAGGTTCATGGACTAGGGCTGCCATGGTTAGGTTACTTCTTTCTTTTTGTTTTTAAGAAAAAAAAAGAAAGAAGAAAAGAAAATAAAAACAAAAAAAAGAAAAAAAAAGGGGGGACCGGGGAGGGATAGTTCCTAGGAGGAATGAAAGGGCCAGAAATCTCCCTCCGCGCCCAAGAGGACTCGACACCGCTAGTAGCGCAGATGCAGCATGGAACCCGTGCCATACCCTACCCTTCATGCCAGTAAACCAGCAATCTGGGATAGCAACCTCACATCTGCCGAGCTACCTCGGTGGACAAAAGAGAGGGCGGCCGGATATCCGCCACAAAGCATACCTCCTTCAGCCACCACCCCCGGAATCCGAAAGGTGGCTTCCAGAGATACACCCGTCGCCCAAAAGACACCCAAAGCTACTCCGGGATACCGGAGAGGGATCGGGACATCCCTAGGCAATCCAGATTCCACGGCAAACTACGCCACCGCCAAGAAACCTCAACGGAATGGGATGGACCCCGGTGTCCTTTCCCCTACCTAGGAACTAGCGCGCCTGTGGGAGAAATCACGAAGGCTAAAAAGAGGAAGGGCAAAAGGGAGGGGTGAGGAGGAGGAGGAGGAATGGAAAAAGGGGAGGATGGGGAGGATGGGATAGGGGAGGGGAGAATGGGGGGTAATTAGGTTCGGTCTGAGGAAGAAGACCGACAGGGCTAATTCCTCAGACCAAGAGCCTCTTCACCACGCCAAGGAGCCCCCCTTGAAGAGGTACGAACCACAGCCCGGCTGGTCAGGTACCGACTTTAGCTGCCTGTTCAGTGCCTTCTTGAAGACAGCCAGGGGTCTAATGGTAATCCCCTTTATGTATGCTGGCAGGCAATTGAACAGTCGGGGGCCCCGGACACGTATTGTGTTGTCTCAATATACTAGTGGCGACCCTGCTTTTCATTGGGGGAATGTTGCATCTCCTGCCGAGTGTTTTGCTTTCATAGGGAGTGATTTTCGTGTGTAGGTTTGGTGCCAATCCCTCCAGGACCTCACAAGTATATATAATCATGCATCTCTCTCTCGCCTACGTTCGAGGGAATACAGATCAAGGACCTTCAACCGTTCCCAGTAGTTTAGGCGCCTTATCGTACTTATGTGTGCCGTGAAAGTTCTTAGTACACTCTCCAGGTCTGCAGTGTCGCCAGCCTTGAAGGGGGCCGTTAGTGTACAGCAGTATTCCAGCCTAGAGAGCACAAACGATTTGAAGAGAATCATCATGGGCTTGGCGTCCCTAGTTTTGAAGGTTCTCATTATCCATCCTGTCATTTTCCTAGCGGATGAGGTGGATACATTGTTGTGGTCTCTGAAGGCGAGATCCTCTGACATAATTACTCCCATGTCCTTCACATTACTTTTCCGCTCTATTGTATAGTTAGAATTTGTCGTATACCCTGATACATTTTTAATTTCTTCAAGTTTTCTTCCAGAAGGCATGGAGTTACTATTACGTGGTAATTACCAACAAAGTTTAAAAGATAAGGGCTATATACATACAAACATAACATTCACAGTGGTGCATCCTAAAGTAAAATATTTGTATAAATTCTAAATAGCATTCAAATAATGTTCTGAGGCAAATATTCATGTAGATTAAAATAATAGAATATAGTAGGTAAACAAAATGACTAAGAAATCCCAGGGAACAGATGATTTAGTTTCCATTTTTTACTTTCAGTTTTTTATGAATGATGAAGACGACGTGAAAGGGATGGAAGCTGAAGAGAGCCTTAGTGATGAGAGTTTTACTCTACTTCCCAGGGAGTCAAAAGATCCAGCTAGAGGAGATAAGAAATCTACTCAAAACTTTTCCTTCACCCTGGGAGGGTTTGTCAAAACAGATGTCGAGGCAAAGAATTTGGTAAAATCATCGCAGGTTGACGATAAGAAGGCTACCAGTGAAGAGACTGAAAAGGCCAGGAATATATCTATCAATGTCCGTGGAATTCTTGGAAACACATCCACAGCCCATGAAAAACTCACATCACTAGGATTGCATGGCCCTTCAACTTTAGGGGAAAAGGAGAATCGAGTAGTAGAGAACATTTCCCTTAATGTTCAGGGTAATATCAGTCGAAATGGTACTGCTGTAGAAATAATAACTACACCAGTCATAGGCGAAGAAAAGTTGGCGATGAGTAAGGAAGGAGGTACGGATATTGACAAGAAAGAATTGCCTTCAGTAACTGAATCCAAAGTGACCTCTCCTCCGTTTATCCCATCGGTGTCTCCAGAAATTGAAAAGCCTAAGACGGATGAAAAACGAAAGAAAGGTGAAGGAGGAGGAAAAACTGCTACAATAGAAATCACACCAGCCCCAAAAGGAAAGAAAGATGAAGGAGGAGTAAAAGCTGTTACCACAGAAGTCACACCAGCCCCAAAAGAAAAGAAAGGCGAAGGAGGAGGAGAAACTGTTATAACCGCAGTCACACCAGCCCCAAAAGAAAAGAAAGGCGAAGGAGGAGGAGAAACTGTTATAACCGCAGTCACACCAGCCCCAACAGTTTCTCTAGGAAGTGAAACCGATAAGAAAGCAGAGGTAAAGATAACAGAAGAAAAAGGGAAGAAAGGTAAAAAGGGTAAGGGAAAGAAAGAAAAAGCTGCTACAACTGGCGAAAAGGAAAAGAAGAAAAAAGGAAAGGGAAAAAAGAAAAAAGGAAAGGGAGAAAAGGAAAAAGGAAAGGGAGAAAAGGAAAAAGGAAAGGAAGGGGAGAAAGAGAAGGGTGAAAAGAAAAAGGGCAAAAAGAAGAAAAAGGGAAAAGAGGAAAAGAAAGCCGGGGAGTTATGAAGGGAAAAAAACGATGCCATCTACAAGACACCCTGGCATAGTCATCTTTATGAGAAATATCCCAAGTCAGGGTTTTAGGACTCACTATTGTCTTTGTAATCAGTTCACCATGTAATTTATTTGTATATTTTTGTGCAAGGAAGACCTGAAGCTGAGGTGCTTGTCAAACAGCTTTTGTTTCATCTTCACAAATGTAAACTGAATTATTTGTGCAATATTAAAGTTTTTTTCTAGTTCATTATACAGTGAGGATTTTAGTTTTCCATTTAAAATGAAATTATTTTGTTCTAAATCTTTTAAGACATTTAAAGGTCGAAAGTTGTAAACAAAAAAAAACTTAAATTTTCATGTATAAGTTTTCATATATTTATTGTTTTGTCACTGCAAAATTACTGACATTGATAGCATGATTTTTCTATGTAATCTCCAGCTTGACATTTGTATTGATAAATTTTTAAAGCGATTTGTCTATTTTATTTTCCAGTTTTATACACATGAAAAATAGAATGATAGATGGACTCTGTCAGTTACTCTCAAATTAGTGAAGTTCTGTTTAAGTTCTTTTTGCATTATTTTCCTCAAACTACTGCTTGACTCCCCTCAAGGAAGGTTCCTTGATGTTGGTGAGGGGCTCTTGATTTAGGGAATTGGATCTGTGCTCCAGTTCCCCGAATTAAGCCTGAATGCCTTCCACATCCTCCCCCCAGGCGCTGTATAATCCTCCGGGTTTAGCGCTTCCTCCTTGATTATAATAATAATACTGCTTGACTTCCAAGTTGTAACCTACTCGCTCCTTGAAGGTAACCACATTTACCAATTCACTGCTATCATGCATATGAAGACCATTGTTTTAGGATATCCTCTAAATCTGCCATAAGATTTTGTTCGAATTTTTAACCCCGGAAGGTTAGCCACCCAGGATAATCCAAGAAAGGCAGTGCGTTATAGAGGGACAATGTCTTATTTCCAATGGGGTCCTCAATCTTGTTCCCCAGGATGTGAACCACACCAGTCGACTAATACCCAGGTACCTACTTGCTTGCTAGGCGAACGGGACAACTGTTGTATAGAAACGCCCAATGTTTCTACCCATGCAGGGGATCGAACCACGGCCACAGCGTGTGAAACGAAAGCGTAGCCTATTAGGCCATGGAACATCTGGTATACCTAACTTTAAAACGAGCATATCACAATTAACACTCATGGAGTTGAGAGCATTTGTGGTGATGGAGATTCAGTTACACTTAATTAGTCATTAGTCAAATTTTGACACATGGTCACGCTTGAGTGAGAAGCAAAACAGAATTCGTTAAAGGGTAAGATAAGATAAGATTTCGTTCGGATTTTTAATCCCCGGAGGGTTAGCCACCCAGGATAACCCAAGAAAGTCAGTGCGTCATCGAGGACTGTCTAACTTATTTCCATTGGGGTCCTTAATCTTGTCCCCCAGGATGCGACCCACACCAGTCGACTAACACCCAGGCCAATTGTTGATAACGTGCTCCAGTTTCTCTAAGGATCCCATCACTCTTTACAACAGTGACATTGCTAGCTACACCAGTGAGCTGAACAATTATTACAATCAAAACTAAGCGCTAAACCCGCAAGGGTCAAGAGTTGGTGAACAGAGCCTGCAATATACATAATTTGTGGAAGAGAATGCTGCATAATTAAGGCATCACTACAAATTCCTTTGTCATGCTCAGCTATATAACGAAGCATGTATTGTGATCTAATAAGATTCTTAGGGGAGAAGGTAAGGGAAAGTAAATTAAAAGCTATAATTTCCTATGGTACAGGGAAGTGTCGCTGTTGCCTTGACAAAGTTGCAGCTTTTATGATCCATTTGGAGCACTCGCGTGTGGCAAAATATGTTGAGAGGGCTTATGTGCAAGGTTTTAGACGATATTGCCTGGCAATATTAAAACCAGCGAGGGCGTTTTTTTCGATGGCGCGATTTCTAATGATTTGTGTATAAAGTTTTGCATGTTTAGTATTTTAGTGTTTTGACATCCTAGGATGATCCTTATTGCTTCGTTCAACAGTTATTTCAAGCTTTCTGACAAAAGTGTAAGTAGGGGCGTGGCATAGTCAGCTGATCTCATGAAAGTAAAATACTGTGTATCATTTTCACTGTTCTCACATTAGCACCATATCTGGGGTGCAATCCTGCCACAGCTCTAAGTGCTCTCAATCAGTGTTTGTATTGGCGATAAAGTCTGTTTAGAAGTCCAAATAGAAGGACCACAAATTTGAGAAATGAATACTAGATACTAGATCCATCATGCAAATGGATCCAATGGATTGTGCGTCCATGCCGTGGAGGGAGCCTCCGTCTTCTCAGTCGAGATGATTCACCTCAAATCTTGACACGAATATTAAGTACATGTTTAAGGAGAACTTGGGTGTTGGAGAATCCGGCGTTGTAAATCAGTATATCATCAGCGAAGCTAATTATATTATGACTGGACTTCCTTGGCATAAAATTTGGGAAAACTTTAATTAGAATATCGATTAAGGTTTTGCTAAAAACCTTGTTAAGTTCTTAATTCAAAGTCTTCAGTTGCACTTCTATGTTCCTGGAACAAGGAGGTATATGCTCAAGGCACATTTCCCTAAGAAAAAAAGAAGAGATGTTAAACTAGAGAGAGAGATGCTCCCATTACAGATGAAGGTGAAGAATCACAGAGCTGCCGAAAGGGGCCAATATATCTGAAGTACGGAAGGAGGCACTGACCGGAGAAATAGAAAATATTGAACTTAAGCTTAGGGAATCATACACGAGTCAAGAAACACAGGAACAACTTAAAACCATAAATAAGTGTCCGGGGCTCAAGAATGTTCAACAGCCTCCCACCAGCCACAAGGGGAATTACCAATAGGCTCCTGGTTGTCAAGAGGGAGCTGGACAGATACCTAAAGTCAGTGCCGGATCAGCCGGGCTGTGGTTCGTACGTTGGACTATGTGCGGCCATCAGTAACAGCCTCATTGCTCAGGCCCTGATCCACCAGGAGGCCTGGTCATGGATCGGGCCGCGGGGGCGTTGATCCCCGGAATGCCCTCCAGGTAGGTAGTATTGGGCCCCCTGTTTAAACGAGATGCGGACCTACGCATGACAGCAATGAGTGGGATACTGAAGTCTCGATTATGACTCGGCGTATAGTGAGCCATTAATCAGACTAAGGGTCGACAGTCTAAATTATTTTTTATAACTAAAACTCAAAATTTGGTCAATTCAAGAATTTCTGATATAATCCTAACACCACAGGAATTTGAATTCCAGACTCGTGTTCATCAAGAACTGCAAGAACCCCCTTTCACGTACATTAACTATTCTGTGGAGAATTAGCATGGACACGGGTCATCCCACAAGGGTGGTAGTAAAGCAATTGCAAAGAATTGCAGACCGATTGCACTTACGTCCCACGTAAAAATCTTAAAAAGGATTCTAAGAAGATCACCAACCACTTGGATACCCAACAATTGCGCAACCCAGGGAACTGTGGGTTTAGAGCAGGTTGCTCCTGCTCTCGCTTCACACGCTGAAGGCCCGGGTTCGATTCCCGGCGTGGTGGAAATATTTCGACTTTTTTGGGTTATCCTAGATTCTCTACATATATGCTGCTATGTATGATAATCTATGTAACTGTATTTGTGTATACCTGAATAAACTTACTTACAAGTAGGTACCTGGGTGTTAGTTAAATGGTGTGGATCGCATCCTGGGGGACAAGATGGAGGACCCCAATGGAAATAAGACAGTCCCTCGATGACGCACTGCCTTTCTTGGGTTATCGTGGGTAGCTAACCCTCCTTGGTTAAAAATCCGAACAAAATCTTATCTTAAAGAAGGGTTAATAAATATTTAAGTTAGCCATTTAAAGAAAACTACTGTATTATTACTACATTCCTGGGAAAACACTAAACCCGAAGGGGTTATACAATGTCTGGAGGGTAATGGAAGGCATTCTGACTAGATTCAAGGAATTAGAGCATAGGTCTAATTCCTTGGATCAAGAGCCCCTCACCAGCATCTAGGACGCTCTCTTGAGAGGTTAAAGAAAACTCAACCGTCAGCTTTCATAGAAAGTTGAAGTTCTGCGTTTCAGCATAAACTATGAAAAAAATATAATATTGTGAAACTATTATGAATACACACACAAACTTAACTATAATATCAAAAGTTCGAGAAAACATTGTAAGGAGGAAGTAAAGATTTTTTTCTCTAGAGGATTATTTCCCCAGGATAATGAAAGAAAGCTAATTTTCTATTGGGGTCCTGTTGTGGGTCGCATCCTGAGGATGCGACCCACAACAGTCGCTTAACACTGACAAAATGGTAACTAACATTAGCTAGGGAAAGACGGCCAACGTTTCCACTCGTCTATATACAGTACCCGGGTCCTTCGATTGTGAAACGACAGTGCTAAGAGCACTTGAGCTACAAATGAAATATACTGAAAAAGGAAGATTTGTCAGGGAAAAACCCACAGGGATTTAGGACGGGAAAGCCTGTCTATACCTGGAGTTTACCTGGAGAGAGTTCCGGGGGTCAACGCCCCAGCGGCCCGGTCTGTGACCAGGCCTCCTGGTGGATCAGAGCCTGATCAACCAGGCTGTTGCTGCTGGCTGCACGCAAACCAACGTACGAGCCACAGCCCGGCTGGTCAGGAACCGACTTTAGGTGCTTGTCCAGTGCCAGCTTGAAGACTGCCAGGGGTCTGTTGGTAATCCCCCTTATGTATGCTGGGAGGCAGTTGAACAGTCTCGGGCCCCTGACACTTATTGTATGGTCTCTTAACGTGCTAGTGACACCCCTGCTTTTCATTGGGGGGATGGTGCATCGTCTGCCAAGCCTTTTGCTTTCGTAGTGAGTGATTTTCGTGTGCAAGTTCGGTACTAGTCCCTCTAGGATTTTCCAGGTGTATATAATCATGTCTCTCTCCCGCCTGCGTTCCAGGGAATACAGGTTTAGGAACCTCAAGCGCTCCCAGTAATTGAGGTGTTTTATCTCCGTTATGCACGCCGTGAAGGTTCTCTGTACATTTTCTAGGTCAGCAATTTCACCTGCCTTGAAAGGTGCTGTTAGTGTGCAGCAATATTCCAGCCTAGATAGAACAAGTGACCTGGAGAGTGTCATCATGGGCTTGGCCTCCCTAGTTTTGAAGGTTCTCATTATCCATCCTGTCATTTTTCTAGCAGATGCGATTGACACAATGTTATGGTCCTTGAAGGTGAGATCCTCCGACATGATCACTCCCAGGTCTTTGACGTTGGTGTTTCGCTCTATTTTGTGGCCAGAATTTGTTTTGTACTCTGATGAAGATTTAATTTCCTCGTGTTTACCATATCTGAGTAATTGAAATTTTCTCATCGTTGAACTTCATATTGTTTTCTGCAGCCCACTGAAAGATTTGGTTGATGTCCGCCTGGAGCCTTGCAGTGTCTGCAATGGAAGACACTGTCATGCAGATTCGGGTGTCATCTGCAAAGGAAGACACGGTGCTGTGGCTGACATCCTTGTCTATGTCGGATATGAGGATGAGGAACAAGATGGGAGCGAGTACTGTGCCTTGTGGAACAGAGCTTTTCACCGTAGCTGCCTCGGGCTTTACTGTTGACGACTACTCTCTGTGTTCTGTTAGTGAGGAAATTATAGATCCATCGACCGACTTTTCCTGTTATTCCTTTAGCACGCATTTTGTGCGCTATTACGCCATGGTCACACTTGTCGAAGGCTTTTGCAAAGTCTGTATATATTACATCTGCATTCTTTTTGTCTTCTAGTGCATTTAGGACCTTGTCGTAGTGATCCAATAGTTGAGACAGACAGGAGCGACCTGTTCTAAACCCATGTTGCCCTGGGTTGTGTAACTGATGGGTTTCTAGATGGGTGGTGATCTTGCTTCTTAGGACCCTTTCAAAGATTTTTATGATATGGGATGTTAGTGCTATTGGTCTGTAGTTCTTTGCTGTTGCTTTACTGCCCCCTTTGTGGAGTGGGGTTATGTCTGTTGTTTTTAGTAACTGTGGGACGACCCCCTTGTCCATGCTCCCTCTCCATAGGATGGAAAAGGCTCGTGACAGGGGCTTCTTGCAGTTCTTGATGAACACGGAGTTCCATGAGTCTGGCCCTGGGGCAGAGTGCATGGGCATGTAATTTATCGCCTGTTCGAAGTCATTTGGCGTCAGGATAACATCGGATAGGCTTGTGTTAATCAAATTTTGTGGCTCTCTCATAAAAAATAAATTTTGATCTTCGACTCTCAGTCTGGTTAGAGGCTTGCTAAAAACTGAGTCATATTGGGACTTGAGTAGCTCACTCATTTCCTTGCTGTCATCTGTGTAGGACCCATCTTGTTTAAGTAGGAGCCCAATACTGGACGTTGTTCTCGACTTTGATTTGGCATAGGAGAAGAAATACTTTGGGTTTCTTTCGATTTCATTTATGGCTTTTAGTTCTTCCCGCGATTCCTGACTCCTATAAGATTCCTTTAGCTTAAGTTCGATGCTTGCTATTTCTCTGACCAGTGTCTCCCTACGCATTTCAGATATATTGACCTCTTTTAGCCGCTCTGTTATTCTTTTCCGTCGCCTGTAAAGGGAGCGCCTGTCTCTTTCTATTTTACATCTACTCCTCCTTTTTCTTAGAGGAATAAGCCTTGTGCATACATCGAGTGCCACCAAGTTAATCTGTTCTAGGCATAAGTTGGGGTCTGTGTTGCTTAGTATATCTTCCCAGCTTATATCGGTTAGGACTTGGTTTACTTGGTCCCACTTTATGTTTTTGTTATTGAAGTTGAATTTGGTGAATGCTCCCTCGTGACTAGTCTCATTATGTCGGTCTGGGGCTCCACGCATACATGTCTGAACCTCAATTATGTTGTGATCTGAGTATATTGTTTTTGATATGGTGACATTTCTTATCAGATCATCATTGTTAGTGAAGATGAGGTCTAGTGTATTCTCCAGTCTAGTAGGCTCTATTATTTGCTGGTTTAAATTGAATTTTGTGCAGAGATTTAAAAGCTTGTGTGAGTGTGAGTTTTCATCAGAGCTGCCTCCTGGTGTTATTACTGCAACAATATTATTTGCTATATTCCTCCATTTTAGGTGCCTTAAGTTGAAATCCCCCAGGAGCAAGATGTTGGGTGCAGGAGCTGGAAGATTTTCCAGACAGTGGTCAATTTTTAACAGCTGTTCCTGGAATTGCTGGGATGTTGCATCCGGAGGCTTGTAGACTACCACAATGACTAGGTTTTGGTTCTCGATCTTTACTGCTAAAACTTCCACTACATCATTTGAGGCATTAAGCAGTTCTGTGCAAACAAGTGACTCTGCAATGTACAGGCCAACCCCCCCCCCCTTTTGCCTGTTCACTCTGTCACATCTGTATAGGTTGTAACCTGGGATCCATATTTCGTTGTCCAAGTGATCCCTTATGTGGGTCTCAGTGAAAGCCGCGAACATTGCCTTTGCCTCTGCAAGCAGTCCATGGATGAAAGGTATTTTGTTGTTTGTTGCTGGCTTTAGACCCTGTATATTTGCAAAGAAGAATGTCATCGGACTGGTGGTATTGTTGGTACTGGGGGGGGGGGATTTTTTTTCCGGCATTAGTATCTGTATCTGTTGGTTTGGAGTGGAGGCCATCGATTGTGGTTCCACTCCAGGAATGACTGGATTTAGTGTACGATTTCTGCCATTTCCTGCCAGTTTTTTTTCCTTCCTGGCACTAAAAAACCTCTCCCTCTTGAGTGGCTGTGACTACCCAGGTTTTCCCATAGCCTGGATGTTTTGTATCTTTTTGTCCCCTTTAGATGGTGTGCCTGGCAATTTAAGTTATAGCACAGTCTTTCCTGTACTGAAGAGGTACACAGTTCAGGGTGAAAAAGCTTACAGGAAGGGAGTTTGCATTTTCCTGTTGTCATATGGGCATGGCATTTTCTAGGATGGTCATAGTTGTACGTCCCGTCTGTTTTTCCAGATTTCCCATGCCTGCAGATACCAAGTGCATAGTATGTGCACAGGCTTGGTTTCCGTTTGCCTTGGGTTTCTGTGACTGTATTTCCTGTTGGTGCATGTTTCCCTGTCTTACTCCTATCCTCTCTAGCACCAACAATGGAGCTCCCACCAGTTGTTTTTGGTAATATATCCTCACTATTGCAAGTGGAGTCCTCTTGTTTGCTATTTCCTGCAGTATTTCTAGTTTGCAATATTGGTTTTATCTTATCTTTGACTACACTTGTTTCCCTACTACGGCTCCTGTCCCCTATGAGGTCACTTATATGTATTCCTTCCTGCGTATAATTCCCGACTACCTGGACAAAATCTCCAGCTTCACCATTACTGTCCCCCAGGACAGCACCTCCAGCTTCACCATTACTGTCTCCCAGGACAGCATCTCCAGCTTCACCATTACTGTCTCCCAGGACAGCACCTCCAGCTTCACCATTACTGTCTCCCAGGACAGCACTATCAGCCCCACATTTACTGACTATATGTAGTGCTATGACGATTAAATATAAAACAATAACAGAATTGAAGGGATGCAGAAAAATCATTGATATAGCATTATTCCAAAGAAGATTAGGAATCTTGTCATATAAGGAAAAGTTTATAATACACAACTCGAAGCATTATCAATTCACAAGTAAGAAAGTGGAAAAAAGTCAACGTTCTGGTCAAGGCAGTGAGATTTACGAAGAAAGCCATGGTCAAGCGTGTTCTACAGATTACAGTCTTCAGCAGTGTAGTGTGGGATGCAAGTATCTACAAAAACAATGAACTAGGGACCAAGATTCAGGTTAACGATAAGAACCGATTAAAGTAGACTGCATCTGTGAAAGCTCGATTCAGGAAATAATATATGCGCCTAGACTATGACGATGTGGAAACAATAGACGGTGAGGCCCACCCAGTGAACTTGGATAAACATCGAGGTAAAAAAAAAAAAAACGATTCCGAGGAGCTCAATGAAAATAACTCAAATTGCTTGACTTTATTGGGTTCTTCTTAGTTAAATCTAGATAATGTAATTTTTATGTACACTAAACATTTATGTTTCCCAAGACAGTTTAAAAAAATGAATGTAGTGCTGAGAATAGTGTCACTAGAGACCGATGTTTGCTTTATGACCCAGTCAGAGGTCAAGCATTCGCCGGCCTTTTACGTGATTTCAGTGTTACAAGTAACTTTATCGATGGTTGTAAGTCACAGAAAAATCATGAATGGATCCTCTCATAAAGAGATAGCTGGGGGGAAGAGGGTACCTTGATGCTCGTGTGTTACCTCTACGGGTTCAACGCTTTCCCATAATAATAATAATAATAATAATAATAATAATAATAATAATAATAATAGATTGATCTATAGCGTCTTATTTTTTTCAATTAATTTCTCTCTCATCATCATCTCTCAATTGAAGGTTAGTTTAACATCTACACGTCTATACATGGTTACAGTCATGAACAAATTACAAAGTAATGAGCTATTCACACGACCACACCCGGTCACAATTGTAATGAGTTATTAGGTTAAGGGAAAGCCCTGTTACTGTGAATGTCTTTTGATCAAATGGATTAGAGCCACTCTTCCCTTCCTCTGTTCAAACCTTAATACTTCCCATTCCCAAGGCACTGTATCACCCCAACTAGTTTAACGCTTATCCATTAAACGCAAAAATGGCAATAACTTGTTCTTCTCCGTACACAATACACATGATGTGGAATAACAGAAATAAAAGATACAGCGAAATTAAACAATAAACAAAGGAATGAACGAATAAACTTGCTGGTAAAAACGGAGTAAATAAAGTTAGCTGCTAAAAGCAAGAAGTAAGTTTAGACACCCAAGTTGGTGGGAGTGAATAACTTAATAGAGGGAGAGTGTGGGTTGTCCCCTGGGCGGCACAGTGCACGCACCACCGTACTCGTCCAGTTGTACTCACCCACTTGTACTCTCCTACTTGTACTCACCCAGTTATATTTGCGGGGGGTCAAGGTTCAGCTTCTGGGTCATTATATCTACTCTTGATATAATACGTAGTGTTTGTCTATCTTCTCGCTAATCTCTCTAACATCCTTGTGGTTCATTTGTATTTTTACCTGACTCCTATGTTCTCTTGCCTCTGTCCCTCACACTTCAAAGGGTCATTGTTTCCTCTATAAAAATCCCCGAGTATCTTACGTCGAAGAAAGAGATTCCCCTGGAATCTCTTTCTTCGAAGGTATTCAAATAAGATTCTTTAAGCCTCTCCTCGGTTCTGGAACCAACCTATTTGCAAATCTCTGCAGTTTCTTTAGTTTCTTAACCTGCTTTCTGAGTGGATTCCTAGTAGTGTATACTCTTAAGACAGCCTGACATACGTCGAGTACAATGTCCTAAAGAGTGGTTTATCGAGATTTCTAAAGGCAGTTGTATTTCTTACCCCGCATTCCTTGTGAGTATTATGTTGGTTATATGCGCTTCTGACGATATGTTCAGTGTAACAGCTACTCCAGTGCTTGTGTGTTAACTACCATTTGTCAGAGACGTTTGTCGATAGACACTTTTTTTTTGGTGTGTGTGTGTGTGTGTGTGTGTGTGTGTGTGTGTGTGTGTGTGTGTGTGTGTGTGTGTGTGTGTGTGTGTGTGTGTGTGTGTGTGTGTGTGTGTGTGTGTACTCACCTTTCAAGGCAGGTGAAATTGCTGACCTAGAAAATGTACAGAGAACCTTCACGGCGCGCATAACGGAGATAAAACACCTCAATTACTGGGAGCGCTTGAGGTTCCTGAACCTGTATTCCCTGGAACGCAGGCGGGAGAGATACATGATTATATACACCTGGAAAATGCTAGAGGGACTAGTACCGAACTTGCACACGAAAATCACTCACTACGAAAGCAAAAGACTTGGCAGACGATGCAACATCCCCCCAATGAAAAGCAGGGGTGTCACTAGCACGTTAAGAGACCATACAATTAGTGTCAGGGGCCCGAGACTGTTCAACTGCATCCCAGCATACATAAGGGGGATTACCAACAGACCCCTGGCAGTCTTCAAGCTGGCACTGGACAAGCACCTAAAGTCGGTTCCTGATCAGCCGGGCTGTGGCTCGTACGTTGGTTTGCGTGCAGCCAGCAGTAACAGCCTGGTTGATCAGGCTCTGATCCACCAGGAGGCCTGGTCACAGACCGGGCCGCGGGGGCGTTGACCCCCGGAACTCTCTCCAGGTAAACTCCAGGTAGTTGTACTCACTTAGTTGAGGTTGCAGGGGTCGAGTCCGAGCTCCTGGCCCCGCCTCTTCACTGGTCGCTACTAGGTCACTCTCCCTGAACCGTGAGCTTTATCATACCTCTGCTTAAAGCTATGTATGGATCCTGCCTCCACTACATCGCTTCCCAAACTATTCCACTTACTGACTACTGTGGCTGAAGAAATACTTCCTAACATCCCTGTGATTCATCTGTGTCTTCAACTTCCAACTGTGTCCCCTTGTTACTGTGTTCAATCTCTGGAACATCCTGTCTTTGTCCACCTTGTCAATTCCTCTTAGTATTTTGTATGTCGTTATCATGTCCCCCCTATCTCTCCTGTCCTCCAGTGTCGTCAGGTTGATTTCCCTTAACCTCTCCTCGTAGGACATACCTCTTATCTCTGGGACTAGTCTTGTTGCAAACCTTTGCACTTTCTCTAGTTTCTTTACGTGCTTGGCTGGGTGTGGGTTCCAAACTGGTGCCGCATACTCCAATATGGGCCTAACGTACACGGTGTACAGCGTCCTGAACGATTCCTTATTAAGATGTCGGAATGCTGTTCTGAGGTTTACTAGGCGCCCATATGCTGCAGCCGTTATTTGGTTGATGTGCGCTTCAGCAAAAGCATTTGACAAATGCGATCATGGCGTAATAGCCCATAAAATACGTGCTACGTGGGAAAGTGGGGAGATGGATCTTCAACTTCCTAACAAATCGAACACAAAGAGTAGTGGTCAACAGAGTTAAATCGGAGGCTGCCATAGTGAAGAGCTCTGTTCCACAAGGCACAGTACTCGCCCCCATCTTATTCCTTATCCTCATATCAGACATAAACAGAGATATACACCACAGCACCGTATCATCCTTTGCGGATGATACTAGGATCTGCATGAGGCTGTCATCTGCTGAGGACGCGATTAACCTCCAAGAAGATATAAACAAAGTTTTCCAGTGGGCAACGGTAAACAATATGATGTTCAATGAGGACAAATTCCAACTACTCCGTTATGGAAAACTGGAGGAGATAATAACTAGAACAGAGTATACTACTGACTCCGGCCATACAATAGAGCGGAAAAATAATGTAAGGGACCTGGGAGTAGTAATGTCTGAGGATCTCACTTTCAAGGATCACAACAGTGCCACGATCGCACGTGCAAAGAAAATGATAGGATGGATAATGAGAACTTTCAAAACGAGAGATGCCAAGCCCATGATGATCCTTTTCAAATCACTTGTTCTCTCTAGGCTGGAATACTGCTGTACATTAACATCTCCATACAAAGCAGGTGAAATCGCAGATCTAGAGAGTGTACAGAGATCCTTTACTGCACGTATAAGTTCTGTCAAGCACCTTAACTACTGGGAACGCTTGGAAGCACTTGACTTGTACTCGTTGGAACGCAGGAGGGAGAGATATATCATAATCTACACTTGGAAAATCTTGGAAGGAATGGTCCCAAATCTGCACACAGAAATCACTCCCTACGAAAGTAAAAGACTGGGCAGGCGATGCAAAATGCCGCCAATAAAAAGTAGGGGCGCCATTGGTACACTAAGAGAAAACACCATAAGTGTCCGGGGCCCAAAACTGTTCAACAGCCTCCCATCAAGCATTAGGGGAATTGCCAATAAACTCCTGGCTGCCTTCAAGAGAGAGCTGGACAGATACCTAAAGTCGGTGCCGGATCAGCCGGGCTGTGGCTCGTACGTCGGACTGCGTGCGGCCAGCAGTAACAGCCTAGTTGATCAGGCCCTGATCCATCGGGAGGCCTGGTCGTGGACCGGGCCGCGGGGGCGTTGATCCCCGGAATAACCTCCAGGTAACCCCAAGATCTTTTTCCTTGAGTGAGGTTTGTAGTCTCTGGCCCCCTTAGACTGTACTCCGTCTGCGGTCTTCTTTGCCCTTCCCCAATCTTCACGACTTTGCACTTGGTGGGGTTGAACTCCAGGAGCCAATTGCTGGACCAGGTCTGCAGCCTGTTCAGATCCCTTTGTAGTTCTGCCTGGTGTTCGATCGAGTGTGTATGTGTGTGTATGTGTGTGTGTGTGTGTGTGTGTGTGTGTGTGTGTGTGTGTATATGTGTGTGTGTGTGTGTGTGTGTGTGTATGTGTATGTGTGTGTATGTGTGTGGTGTGTGTGTGGTGTGTGTGTGGTGTGTGTGGTGTGTGTGTGGTGTGTGTGGTGTGTGTGGTGTGTGTGGTGTGTGTGTGTGTGTGTGTGTGTGTGTGTGTGTGTGTGTGTGTGTGTGTATGTGTGTGTGTGTGTATGTGTGTGTGTGTGTGTGTGTGTGTACTCACATACGCAGGAGTCGAGGCTAAGTTCCTGGTCCTTCCTTTTTGCTAGCCGCTACTGGATTTACTATTTCCTGACTTCGAGAGCCTTATCGTACCTCTTCTTAAAACTATACATGGATCCAGGCTTTACTACTCCACTGTCCAGTTCGTTGCACCTCTTGAACACTCAAAGACTGGAGAAAAATCTTCCTGACATACCTGTGACTCATTTGCATTTTCAGCTTCTAGCTGTGCTTCGTGTTCCTCTTATATGTCTCCCGAACAATCTGTTTCTGTCTATCCTGTCAATTCCTCTCAGTATTTTGTATGTAATCATATCAGCCTTCTTTCCTCTAATGTCATCAGGTTCAGTTTCCTCATAATACACACCCTCATAATACACACCCTTGAGCTCTGTGACAAGTCTTGTCGCAGCCTCTGCAATTTCTCCAGTTTCTTGATACGCTTGGTAAGGTGTGGGTTCGATTATAGGGAATCCATCACTCTTCTGACTATCTTCTCCATAACCTTGCATACTATGCATATCAATAACACTGACCCATAGTTAAATACTACTTGTCTGTCCTCTTAAATATTGGGACTACATTTGTTACCTTCCACTCCTCTGGCAGTTACCCTATGTCAATTGCCTAGTTGAGGATTATGGCTAATGGTATACACACACTGTCGCCGCTCTCTCAGAACCCACGGAGAGATACTATCTGGATCTCATCCTATCGCTTTCCTCATATTCCTGTCGTATGTATTGTGTTCAACACTCGCTGGTGCACACTACCTCTTTGGCTCTCTGTGAATTCTTAAACTCTTGCTGAGCTCTTTACAGACTTTCTGGTCATACTTTGTAAGCTCTCCATCCCTTTTCAGCCTGATTACCTGGTCCTTTAGCATTGTCTTTCTCCTGATGTGGCAGTATAGCAACTTTGGGTCGGATTTGACTTTCGATACTATGTAATTCTCAAATTGTCGCTGAGACTCTCTTCTTACCCACATATTTGTTCCTGGTTTTTCTTTTCACTTCCTTGCTTTTCTGTTTACTTTCCATATGCTTTAGCACGTTTAGTTTTTGTCTCTCTGCTTCTCTGGAAAACCCATGGACTCTGTTCTTTACATTGCTTATTTTGCTTTCGGGTATGAATCTCTCCTCTGCCTCCCCGCACCTTGCAGCTATATACTTCATTATCTCATTTGCTGTCTTCCCTTCCAGTTTTCTATCCCACTGCACCTCATTTAAGAATTGCCTCCTGCCTGCGAAGTCTCCTCTTTTGAGGTTTATCTTCTCTCATCCTTCCTGTGCTATCTCTCCAAGTTTACCCCCACAAGATATTCAAAATTCAGAACAGTGTGGTCTCTAGCACTGAGGGTGCTCTCATTTTCAATATCCTTTATATCAGAATCACTCAGGGTGAATACGACGTCCAGCCATGCTGGTTCATCCCCTTCTCTCCCTCTCTCTGGGTGTGTCCTTGACATATTGATGCATGAAGTTGTCCACGTCCACCTCTAGCATCTTATCCTTTCACGTTTTGTGTATATGTGCACTCACCTAATTGTGGTTGCAGGGGTCGATTCATAACTCCTAGCCCTGCCTCTTCACTGGTCGCTACTAGGTCCACTCTCTCCCTGCTCCATGAGCGTTATCATACGTCTTCTTAAAGCTATGTATGGATCCTGCCGTCACTACATCACTCTCCAGATTGTTCCACTTCCTGACAACTCGATGGCTGAAGAAATACTTCCTAACATCCCCGTGATTCATCCGAGTTTTCAACTTCCAGTTGTGACCTCTTGTTGCTATGTCATCTCTCTCAAACATTCTATCCTTATCCACCCTGTCAATTCCTCTCCTCTCAGTATTTTATGTTATGCCGTCCCTATCCCTCCTGTCTTCCACTGTCCTCGTAGGACAAACTCCCTCAGTTCCGGGACTAGTCTCGTTGCAAACCTTTGAACTTTCACTAATTTCTTGACGTGTCTGACCAGGTGTGGGTTCCATACTGGTTCTGCATACTCCTATTTGGGCCTGACGTACACGGTGTGCAGTGTTGTGAATGACTCATTACTCAGATGTCGAAACGCTATTCTTAGGTTTGCCAGGCGACCACACGCTGCAACAGTTATTTGGTTGATTTGCGCTTCAGGTGATGTGCTCGGTATGACGCTCACTCCAAGACGTGAGGCATGATGCTTACTCCAAGACGTGAGGTATGATGCTCATTCCAAGACGTGAGGTATGATGCTCATTCCAAGACGTGAGGTATGATGCTCATTCCAAGACGTGAAGTATGATGCTCACTCCAAGACGCCTGTACTGCGTCTGCGGTCTCCTTTGTCCTTCCCCAATCTTCATAACTTTGCACTTGCTGGGATTAAACTCCAGCAGCCATTTGTAGGACCAGGCTTGCAGCCTGTCCAGATCCCCTTGTAGGCTAACCTTACCCTCTTCAACTTTCATTCTCCTCATTAGTTTCACATCGTCTGCAAAAAGGGACACATCTGACTCTCTCTCTCTCACACACACACACACACACACACACACACACACACACACACACACACACACACACACACACACGCACACGCACACTAAACACCTATATTTACTAATATGTGGCGTCCCTAGATAATAACAAAAATGATGGTAACAATAGAGTAGTTAATCGGCGAATGAAGCAATTTGCGGAAGACAGGAGGGTAAAGGCGAGCAATTATAACTTTTGTGATTACTTTGAGTGTGATCAAGGCGTTGTGAAGGATGAGAGAGAGAGAGAGAGAGAGAGAGAGAGAGACTGCGTAGCTAGCCCCTCAAGGCAGGTTCTTACACATCAGTGGGGATTCTTGAGCCAGTAAATTGCACCTGAACTTCTTTTCCTTTGGATCGAACCTGATTCTCTCAAATTACCAAAAATAACTGTGCGCCCCCTACGGGTTTAGCTCTCCATACAAATGCATAATAATAATAATGAGTCTAATGCTGCCACCACTAATACTAAAACAACAATAATAATTGATAATTAATGATAAAAAATAATAAAAAATTGGTAATTAATGATAAAATAAAACATTGATAATTTAATGGCAAATCAATTGATCAACAAACAGAGAGAGATAGTAGAGGGCAAAGAGTGACTAGCTCCCTTAAGGTTTACTATACAAATAGTAGGAGTCTAAGATATAAGATAGATGAGCAAAGATTACTTGCAAGTGTAAGTAATATAGATATTATTGGTATAACAGAGACCTGGTTCAACCTGAAAGATAGAGAAATGCCTTCTGAATGCAACATACAGGGTTATAAACTATTCCATACTGATAGGGTCAACAGGAATGGTGGTGGAGTGGCGATGTATATCAGAGATAATTTAAATTGTCTTACACATGATATAAGATTAGAAACATCGAACACAGAATCTTTTTGGCTACAGTTTCTCGAGGGTTGTGTCAAATTAATTTTGGGTGTGACTTACAGGCCACCAAACCTTGATAGGGAGGGCAGTAAGCTATTATGGGACGAAATTCATAAGGCATCTAGATATGAAAATGTTGTGATAATGGGAGATTTTAACTTTAGACAAATTGATTGGAACAATACAGGAAATCTTGAGTCTAGTGACTTTCTTGATACGGTTCAGGATTGCTTTTTAGAACAGGTTGTGACAGAACCAACTAGAGGAAACAATCTGCTTGATTTGGTTCTTGCCAACAAAGATTCACTAATTAATAATCTTGAAGTTAGTGATGAGCTTGGGGAAAGTGATCACAAATCACTTAGTTTCAATATATCATGGAATTACCCAGATAACTGCAATCAAATCTCTGTCCCAGATTTTCGCTTGGCCGACTTCATGGGACTGAAAAATTGCCTGGGTGGGCTAAATTGGGATGTCTTGACTATGGGTCAGGTAGGTTATCTTGGTTGCCAATATGACGTTTTTCAGAGCATAGGTCTAGCTGCCCAAGCAACTTTTGTTCCGAGTAGGGAAATTAGATCTAACAAAAATGATCCCAAATGGATGAACAATAGATTAAAACATCTCACTGGTCAAAAGAGAGGCATATATAGGCGTATCAAAAGAGGGGATGGGCAGTTAAGAAATCAATATATTCAATTAGAGAGAGAAAGAAAGGAATAAGAAAAGCAAAAAGGGATTATGAGGCTAAGGTCGCAAGGGATTCAAAGACTAACTCAAAAGGGTTCTTTCAGGTATACAGAAGTAAGATTAGGGACAAGACTGGCC
Organism: Cherax quadricarinatus; assembly: GCF_038502225.1. NCBI lineage: Eukaryota > Metazoa > Arthropoda > Malacostraca > Decapoda > Parastacidae > Cherax > Cherax quadricarinatus. The sequence continues at coordinate 10,686,146 of NC_091345.1, read as the reverse complement.
CACTTAAGAGTAACTCTGGTCAGATCACTGACAGTGATAAGGATATGTGTGAAATTCTAAATACCTGCTTCCTCTCAGTTTTCACCCAGGAAAATACTAGCGATATTCCTGAAATAATAGATTATGTAGAACAGAACGATAATAAACTATGCACGATTGCGGTAACTAGTGACATGGTCCTCAGACAAATAAACTAAAACCTGACAAATCCTCAGGCCCTGATGAACTGTTTGCAAGGGTGTTAAAGGAATGTAAAGAGGAACTTAGCATACCTTTGGCTAATCTTTTTAACATATCACTACAAAGTGAAAAATGGCAAATGTAATACCATTTACAAGGCAGGTGACAGGTCCTTGGCTTCGAACTATAGACCAATAAGCCTTACCTCCATTGTGGGGAAATTTATGTTATCAATAATTGCCGAAGCAATTCATAGCCATCTTGACAGGCACAGATTGATTAATAAATCTCAACACGGTTTTACAAAGGGGCGTTCCTGTCTTACGAATTTACTAATTTTTTCACTAAGGTGTTTGAGGAGGTAGATCATGGTAATGAATATGATATTGTATATATGGACTTCAGTAAGGCTTTCGATAGAGTTCCACACCAGAGGCTATTGAGGAAACTAAAGGCACACGGAATAGGAGGAGAAATTTTTTCCTGGGTAGAAGCATGGCTGACAAATAGACAGCAGAGAGTTTGAATAAATGGGGAGAAATCAGAATGGAGGCACGTCACAAGCGGTGTTCCTCAGGGGTCAGTGTTGGGCCCGTTGTTGTTCACAATTTACATAAACGACATAGATGAAGGAATAAATAGCGACATAAGCAAATTTGCTGATGACACCAAAATAGGCCGTCCAATTCATTCTAATGAGGACACTAGAGCACTCCAGGATTTGAATAGACTGATGCAATGGTCGGAGAAGTGGCAGATGCAATTTGATATTGACAAATGCAAAGTTCTAAATGTTAGACAGTTAAATAACCATGCCACATATAAACTAAATAATGTAGATCTTAATACTACTGATTGCGAAAAGGATTTAGGAGTTCTGGTTAGCAGTAATTTAAAACCAAGACAACAGTGCATTAGTGTTCGCAATAAAGCTAACAGAATTCTTGGCTTCATATCTAGAAGTATAAATAATAGAAGTCCTTAGGTTGTTCAACTCTATATATCCTTGGTTAGGCTTCATTTAGACTATGCTGCTCAGTTCTGGTCACCGTGTTACAGAATGGATATAAATGTTCTGGAAAATGTACAGAAGAGGATGACAAAGATGATCCCATGTATCAGAAATCTTCCCTGTGAGGATAGACTGAGGGCCCTGAATCTGCACTCCCTCGAAAGGCGTAGAATTAGGGGGGATATGATCGAGGTGTATAAATGGAAAACAGGAATAAATAAAGGGGATGTAAATAGCGTGCTGAAAATTTCCAGCCAAGACAGGACTCGCAGCAATTCAAATTCAAATTCAAAGTTGGAAAAATTCAGATTCAGAAAGGATATAGGAAAGCACTGGTTTGGTAATAGAGTTGTGATGAGTGGAACAAACTCCCGAGTACAGTTATTCAGGTTAAAACGTTGTGTAGTTTTAAAAATAGGATAGATAAATACATGAGTGGGTGTGGGTGGGTGTGAGTTGGACCTGACTAGCTTGTGCTGCTGGGTCTGGTGCCGTGATCCTTCCTTGAGTGGAGGTGACCAGGCTGAGTGGGTCATTGGGGTAATCCGGGGGGAGTCATTGGGCTAATCCGGGGGGGGGGCATGGACCTGCTCCGCATGGGTCAGTAGGCCTGTTGCAGTGTTCTTTCTTTATGTTTTTATGTTCTTAATGATTAACTATAATAAAAATAATAATTGATGATAATTTAATAAGAGAGATATAATAATGAAAATAAAAGAAATAATGGTAAAAGAAATAATAAATGATAATTAATGATAATTTAATTAATGACAATTAAAGGAATAATAATAAATATGGAGTAAAAACGGCATGATAAACAAGAAGATAAATACACAAAAGGGAAAAGTCCGCTGCGTAATGTTCTGAGAGGAAGCGTTAAACCCACAGGAGTTATACTGCACCGGGAGGGGGGAGTGAGGTATTTGGGTTCGATCCAAAGAAGGGGAGGATAGGCCCGCATCCTTGGATCAAGAATCCGTCACTGGCATCGTGGGATTGCGCGTAATCAGGTCATTAGCCAATCAGAACATTACAGCCAATCACCACTCCTCAGTAATTAACCAATCGAAAGTACTACAGTTAATCATTAATTAACCAGTCAAAAACACTACAGCCAATCACCAATCATTAACCAATAAAAACAATACAGCCAATCACCAATCATTAACCAATATAAAACATCCCTGCCAATCACCAATCATTAACCAATCCAAACAGGCCATTACAACAGGAGAACAATAAATTGTAGTAAACAAACTAGAACGAAAAAATACATCGCTAACCGTCACAAAAACTTCCGTATTTCTGTAACGAAATCAAAACTGAAATTAGTAATTATCACGTTTTTTTTTCTTTCTCTAGTGTTTCGAAAACGATCAAAGGATTTTGTAATGGCTGGTGTAATTAAGAAAAATGAAGGATATATATATACCCTGTGTTCTCTGACGACACGTATGTCGATAAGGTGCAGGAGGGGAGGGGAGGGGGATGGGGAGGGAGAGGAATGATGGTGGAGGGGGAGGAAGAGGAGGGGGAGGATGAAGAATTGGAGGAGGAGGAGGAGGAGGAGGAGGATAGAAAGGAGGGGGAGAAAACAGATTCAAGGGAGGATAGAAAGGAGGGAGAGCAGTGAATGAAGAATGTCTGGAAAAGTGAAGGAAGAGGAGGAGTGCAAGTTGAGGGAGGAGAGGAGATGGAAGGAAGAGGGAATAAAGTAGAAGGGAAGACTAAGGGATCACAGGGGTAAGGGTAAATGAAAGTAAGGGAAGAGAGGAAGAGCAGAGGTAGGTAGGAGTAAGAGGGGAGAGAGGAGAGGGGTTAGGAATACAGGGGGAGGGAGGGATGGCGGGAGAGACGGCGGGGGTGGGCGCGTTCTTTTATCTGCCAAAATCCATTAATGGATTGTAGATTTAACCAAAAGGAGATTAGACTCGAAGCTGACTGTTCTCCACCGCTACAAGAGAAGGGGGAGGGGGAGGAAGTGGAAGAAGCGTAGCGGGAAGGGGAGGGGGAAAGAGGAGGAAATTATCTAGGAGAGGGGAGAGAGAGGGAAAGAGGGAGGGAGGGAGGGAGGGAGGGAGGGATATAAAAAAAATAATACGCCATTCCGTTGTCATATTAAAAATAAAGAAAGAATTGTATTTTGTTTATATTTTGTCATTTCTGGCCTCTCACAGAATTTGGTCCAAATAAAAACATGGAAATTTTGCACGCAAGTAAAAAAAAATAAAAAAAAAACCTATCATATTCAAATCCCCATCCTTCTCTCATATAATAATTTTCTCCTGCCACGTAAAGCCGATAAACATTCTAAACATTCTGAGAGACAATGGTGAGTTAGACAAGTGTGTAACAGCTGGGTGTCTCGTGATGTTTCGCCCACCAGTGGCTTTATCAATACAACATGGAGGTAATTTCAAGGCATTGAAAATGGAAACAGTAGAAGGTGAGGTAATCAGTCCCTGAGGCTGGAGGTCAGTGTTCAGTACCTTAAGTCATTAATCTGCAGGTATTGTATACCATTACTGTAATGGTACCGAGACACTGCATCTACCTTATTAAAACAATAGTTGATAAATTAGTGCAGATATTATACATTATATTTGTATATATGTACATTGTTATTTATTAACCACGAACAAGTGGTATTTAATCAATAACACTGCGATTAGCCGAGGATTCGAACCCCTGTTGTTTTAGCCCGCTTCATGGTAAGCGAAAATTCCATGACGCTCTAACACACGGGACCATACAATCCTACAAGAATTAAGCACCCAGCAAAGCTAGGTGTTTTACCGTGATCCGAGGACATTCGATGGTGTGGGTGCTTCACAGCTAATTTCATCCTCCTCCACACACACTGACAAACAGGCGCACTGACATATACACAGACACACAAAGACAAACACATTGACACAAAGACAGGTACACTGACATAAAAAGCGAACACACTGACAAACACACACACACACACACACACACACACACACACACACACACACACACACAGAAACAAGGGGACACAATTGGAAGCTGAAAACCCAGACGAGTCACAGGGATGTTAGGAAGTATTTCTTTAGTCTTAGAGTTGTCAGGAACTGGAATAATCTGGAGTGAAGTAGTGGAAGCAAGTTCCATAAATAGTTTTAAGAAGAGGTATGACAAATATCATGGACCAGGGAGAGAGTGAATTAGTATCGACCAGTGAAGAGGCGGGGCTAGGAGCTATGACTCGACCCCTGCAACCACATATAGGTGAGTACACACACACACACACACACACACACACACATACAAAGAAGAAACCCACCAAGCCGGGTAGTCAGTTAAGCCATTTATAACGTTAGTGTGGGTATATAAGACACTGGAGTATAACAACTCTACCTTGAGGATAATTACCGCACACACGAGACATGAAGTTCAAGATATGACCGTCAAGGTTGATTTTCAGCTGAGGGATACAAACACGAAATTGCATAACAAACACTTAGCTCACTAGGTTGCTTACGTAACCAGGAAGGTTAATAGGCACAAAGTTACGTAACAGTGAATGATTACAAAGGCTGGAAGGTTACGTAACCCGGAAGGTCACACATTCTGGAAGGTTATGTAACGAGAAGTGTACACATTTACGAAGGTCACAAGAAAAAAAAGTTACATAACTAGGAAGGCTACATATGTAGGAAGGTAACATAATCCGTAAGGCTACAGAGTCAGGAAGATTATGTAACCAGGAAGGTAACTCGGTTGTGAAGATTATGTAACCCGGAAGATAACAGCTACCAGGGATGCGTAGTCCATCTTAACGCCGCAAGCCAGTATCAACGGCTTATTAACTACCTTTTAGGAGCTGTTGAGTGAGGAAGGTGTCTTGTTCCTTCGCTGGAGGAGACTATATAAAGAGTTTCATGCCTTCAAGACGGTGTGGTGGAACGAGAGAGGAAGGAGAGGCCAGCCACGCTCCCAGGTAATTAGGTCTGTCCCCAATGGGTGAATTTTAAGTGGATGTACGTACATGCATACATAGACATTTTTATATTTTGCTGCACTAGAATTGCATCACCACCCTGCACTATTCCTTTTGCCTGCAATGAGGTAGAGGCGCCTGGGCTTATGGAGTACGGGGATACTTTTCTTGGATCGCGCAGCGACCGAAACGTAGCAAGTTACTAGAGAAGTATGAAGGAAAGCAGCTCAAGTTCAAGTTCAAGTTCTGACCTGAGGGTTGGTGAGGATGGGAAGGAAGAGGGAGGGGAGGGCTGGAAAAATGGAAGAGGTTGGGAGGGTGGAGTAGGAGGTGGGGTTGCAGAGGTGAGTGGCCCGTCCACTCTGGAGCGTGATGTGCAGAGGTACTGCAGGAGGTTGTGTTGGAGCGAGATGTGTTGGTGGCAGCAGTGTCGGTAGAGTAGGGCTGGTACTCAGGTGCCCGGCTGGAGATGGCTGGTGGTGCCCAGGAAAACAGGGTCGTTTTGGAGCCACACCCCAGCTTTAGCTAAATAGCAAAGTGCTGGGGGACTTTGGTAGGTGATGATTTATACTGTGCTGCAGTGGGAGCCGTTGATGACTGCATTGAGTTTTGTTCTTGAGAGGTGTACCTTCACTTTGAGGTGAATGTACCTCTCGTCGTTGAGGGTGTTGAGTATGTCTTGTAGGGTTGGAGGTGGGTTTCCGTGGCAGGTGTACTTTGCGGTGTTGTCTAGGAGTCGTTGTCTGAGTTCTGAGCTGGGTACAGCATTGCTGTATTGTTTCGTGGTGTAGAACGTGGTGGTTGGAGTGCGGGCTGGATGAGTCGGGGTTTCTGGTGGGTCAGTAGCTGTAGGAGTAGAGGCAGATGGTGTTGGGTTCTCGTGGGTGGGTCCTTCTGAGATCTCAGAGATCTCTGATTGGGCCTACTGAGTGTCTGGTGGTGGTGGAGCAACGACAATGTTGGTGACCTTTGCCGTGGATTGGAGAACCTCGGTGGAAGGTGGTGACGTAGGAAATGTGAAACTTGGCATGTTGTTGAGCTTGAAGAGTTCGTTGATGGTGGTATTGAAGGAGCCGGGCTCAGCTGCATTCTGTACATGGGCATACATGATGCAGTAAAGGATTTTGGTGGAGTCACCAGCAGGAGCTGGCAGAGGAGTGGTGGAGGCTGCTTGCGTGGCTTGTAGGATCTTAGTAGAGTCTGCCTGAAGCTTGGTGATGGTGGCATATGAGGTTGTTTGTGGGTTGGGTTTGTTTTGTTGCTGGAATTGTTTCTTTACTATGTCTCTTCTGGTAGGGCATCTGGCTGCGAGTGTGTGGTGATCATTCTTGCAGTTCAGGCATTTAGGTGGTGTAGCAGCGGTGCAGTTTTTGAAATCGTGACCTTCGAGGCCACAGGTGGGACAGAATTTTTTGTCCTTGGCAGTGCAGTCTTTAGTGGTATGCAGGTAAGAGTAGCAGTTGTAGCAGTGTGGGATTTGTAGGAATTTTTCTTCTTCGATTAAGGTTGAATTGATGTGGAAGTAGTGAATGGCCAGGCCCTCAGCTAGAGCTCTGGTTGCCATGTTGATGACGTAGCTGAAGGTCACCTTCAGCATGGATGAAGCATTGGGTATCTTGGTAATGTAGTCCACCTTAGCCCAGGGGTTCTGTGCTTCAATAGTTGATTTGATATCTTCAGTGGCCTGTGCAGTGATGAGGCTGTCGAGTCGCTTGAGGAATACAGTTCTCCTGGCCCTCAGCGCCGGGGAAGTCAAGACAAGGAATCCCTGGTCACGTAAAGTGGTGGTAGCAGTAGTGGTAAGTAGTTTCTCGGCCTCAGTGTCACCAGTGCAGACAACAAAGGCCTCTTTGAGCGATAAAATCGTATTACATTTGACCTGCAGTCTGCTACTGATGACAGCTGCAAGTGCTAGTTTGGACGAGTCATTGACTGTCCCACTCACAGGTTTGATCTTTACCCTGTTAGAGTAATGCATCGTGAGTATGTGTCGGAAAGCAGCTTGTAGAGCCGTTGTTGTTGTTCTATGAGACTTGGGGGGGGGGAAGGGGACAAGGAGGTAGACTTAAACTACACTGTCAATTCTGACCTTCCATTCCATCTGTTATTTTGGCGTGCCCTTCCTGGTTTGACATCGAGAGGTGGTTAGTTACGAAATGTTAGGTAAATGGACACCGATGGAACTAATGTAATATTTTACTGTGGCAACGTTTCGCTCTCCAGGAACTTTGTCAAGCCTCCAAGCCGTTACGGCTTGACAAAACTCCTGGAGACCACAATAAGAAGTGGTAATGTGTCCAGTTACCTAACATTTTGTCGGTAATTCTACCATCATTACAAGGTTTTCGAAAGTTATGTAACCCGGAAACTCAAAATCCAGGTGTCTTAAGTCGACATATTTCCCGAAAGAAATTAATCGCACAAAAAAATTCTCTTCCACTTCAAATAACGAAAGTCAAGAAACAGCTGTGTGTAAATAATTGTGATGTCACTTATAAACAAAGCTTCCGAGAAGCATCACGTTAATTTTTGAGTTTAAGCGGAGTAATATAAACACAATATTGCATAGTTTGTCAACAGGGTGAAGTTTTAATGAACAAACAACGGTCTCATTAGTGAAATGGGAGACGAAAAGTCGTGTAAATCATCGGATTTGTTAAGGTTTCTATTAAAGACTTACAATTTTGTTTGCTTTGTCTTGTTTGTTCGTATGTTATTAAGGGAGCGATTAGTGTGCATACCATGACTGATGTTGACATAAAGAGAGAGAGAGAGAGAGAGAGAGAGAGAGAGAGAGAGAGAGAGAGAGAGAGAGAAAGAAAGAGAAAGAGAGAAAGAGAGAAAGAGAGAGAGAGAGAGAGAGAGAGAGAGAGAGAGAGAGAGAGAGAGAGTTAGAGAGAGTTGCAAACCAGAGGACATGATCATAAGGGCAGAAAATTCACAAAAAAACTTATCTTCAAAAAACCTTACTTATATAAATAAAATACAATATAGTTCAAGAAAACTAATCACTGGTAACTTCAGAATGTTCGTACATGAGTAAAGTTGAAGAAGAGTGGAACAAACTCCCAGGTAGTGTCACTGTTGCCTCCACTTTGGGGAGTTTTAAAAATATATCAGAGTACATGAGTGGGAGTAGGTAGGTGTGATTAGGTAGCCCACTCGGCCCCATCATAATGACATCACCGCTCGACCCCATCAATATAATGACTTACCACCACTGCACCTACCATCAGAATAATGACCATCCACTACTCGTACCGGGAGGATCAGTTGACTGACGTGAGGATCAACTGACTGACGTAAACAATTATTTAGGCAGTCATTCATTACCAGCTGATTCAGTCAGTTGGATTTCTTTCTACTGGTGATGCCTCTATAAAACAGTTAAATGTTGGCTCACTCAGCGAATTACATCACCGCTGCGAATCATGGAAGATTTCAAGTCATGTGAATTATTGGGATATAAGAGAAAAAAAGTCTTCTATTAATTATCAACGTTTGTGTGTTTCACTCACCTATATGTGGTCGCAGGGGTAATCTATCTCTTCTGGCAACATCGTTAGCCGCTACTTGGGTCATTCTCTCCTGGCTTCAAAAGCCTTTTCATGGCTCTTCTTAAAGCTATGTATGGATCCTACCTCTATCACTCTATGTGACTCATCTGTGTTTTTAACTTCCAGCTGTGTTCTTGTGTTCCTGTTTCCTTGTCTATTGAACAGTCTATACCTGTCCACCCTATCAATTCCCTTCAGTGTATTGTACCTCATTCCTCCTTTCATCTCCTCTAGTTCCTTCCTCAGTTCCCTTAGATCCTCTTCCAGGATTTGTATCTTTGCCTCGGCAGCTGTAGCCCTTGTCTCCTGTTCTATTGTCTCTAGAGTTACCTTCTGTACTTTCTCCTCCACCTCTATGCCGAAATCACAAACCTTTTTTTTCACTCTTCCTCCATCTTATATCCAAACCCTGCTAGTATTACTTCTCTCTCTCTCCACTCCTGTTCTGATTCTTCTTCCTCAGTTCCATCTCTTCTATTTGGCTTTTTGGTTCCCACTTCTTTCTAAAAGTTTCGCTTAGCCGGGTACAATAACTTCCTCAGATTTCAGCATGTGCTTTGAACGATCATATGTTAGTTGCCAATCTGTCCTAGGCACATGTGGATTAGACACTAAGCCTGTTGTACATGCGGCGTGCGTGCGTGTGTGTGTGTGTGTGTGTGTGTGTGTGTGTGTGTGTGTGTGTGTGTGTGTGTGTGTGTGTGTGTGTGTGTGTGTGTGTGTGTGTACGTACTCACCTAATTGTACTTACCTAATTGTGGCTGCAGGGGTCGAGACTGAGCTCCTGGCCCCGTCTCTTCACCGAGTCCTCTCTCTCCCTGCTCCATGAGCTTTATCATACCTCATCTTAAAGATATGTATGGTTCCTGCCTCCACTACCTCACTTGCTAGGCTATTCTACTTCCTGACTACTCTATGACTGAAGAAATACTTCCTAACATCCCTTTGACTCATCTGGGTCTTCAGCTTCCAATTGCGACCCCTTGTTTCTGTCCCCTCTCTGGAACATCCTGTCTCTGTCCACCTTGTCTAGTCCACGCAGTATTTTGTATGTCGTTATCATGTCTCCCCTAACCCTCCTGTCCTTCAGTGTCGTGTGTGTGTGTGTACTCACCTAGTTGTACTCACCTAGTTGAGGTTGCGGGGGTCGAGTCCGAGCTCCTGGCCCCGCCTCTTCACTGATCGCTACTAGGTCACTCTCCCTGAGCCGTGAGCTTTATCATACCTCTGCTTAAAGCTATGTATGGATCCTGCCTCCACTACATCGCTTCCCAAACTATTCCACTTACTGACTACTCTGTGGCTGAAGAAATACTTCCTAACATCCCTGTGATTCATCTGTGTCTTCAGCTTCCAACTGTGTCCCCTTGTTACTGTGTCCAATCCATGGAACATCCTGTCTTTGTCCACCTTGTCAATTCCTCTCAGTATTTTGTATGTCGTTATCATGTCCCCCCTATCTCTCCTGTCCTCCAGTGTCGTCAGGTTGATTTCCCTTAACCTCTCCTCGTAGGACATACCTCTTAGCTCTGGGACTAGTCTTGTTGCAAACCTTTGCACTTTCTCTAGTTTCTTCACGTGCTTGGCTAGGTGTGGGTTCCAAACTGGTGCCGCATACTCCAATATGGGCCTAACGTACACGGTGTACAGGGTCCTGAATGATTCCTTATTAAGATGTCGGAATGCTGTTCTGAGGTTTGCAAGTTCAGTATATTGTAAGTTATTTTTTTTCGCTACAGCAGTAATCTGCAGCAAAGTTGAAAAGATTAAGCGATAGTTATATGTATGTATAACGAAGTCAAAGCAGCAATATTTGTCACAACTACCTTGATAATGTAATATAGCTCATGTGTAAAGGATCATTTGTGTGTGTGTGTGTGTGTGTGTGTGTGTGTGTGTGTGTGTGTGTGTGTGTGTGGACTCGCCTATTTGTGGTTGCAGGGCCCCGCCTCTTCACTGATCGCTACTAGGTCCTCAGGTGTGTGTGTGTGTGTGTGTGTGTGTGTGTGTGTGTGTGTGTGTGTGTGTGTGTGTGTGTGTGTGTGTGTGTGTGTGTGTGTGTGTGTGTGTGTGTGTAAGATTACCTATTTGCAATTATCTGTATCAAGTTATAGGGACCGAGTCACGCCACAGCGTCCCATCTTCATTAATATTTTTATATAATCCTATTAAAACTTTTCCCCAGGATGTGACCCGGAGCGGCTGACTAACACTCTGCTACATATTTAGTAAGAAGTACTTAAACAAAGGATAGAAACTGTTTATTTCAGTTATGGATTAGACTAGCCAGTATTATTATTATGTGAAGCGATAAGCCCATATGAGTCATCTGCAGGAGGCTGGAGCATCATTCCGTTTAGCGGTATTTTAAAAGAACTGAATGCTATTGTTGGAGAGAAGTGCAGGCTTTAAAGATAATAAATCTGGGATGAAGTTTGAGTTATCACAGCTTCTGTTTGTTGAAGATAAGTGCTTTTGACAGTCGGAAAACAAGTTTCAAAAGTTGGAGGAGGAATTTAGAGGCTGTGTAAGATACTGAAGTAGATGAGAAGCATGAAGAGCAACGTACACAGAATAAGATATATGTCGTGCCGAATAGGTAAAACTTGCTAATTGACCAGTTTTACCTATTCGGCACGACATATATAATATTAACAAGACGTCAACATATAGTTTATGAAAAAAATGGGATGAGCCACCTGATAAGGAAAAGAGTTAATGAAATCGAGAAAAGAATGTGGTCTGTCAGTAAATGAAAAAATGTGTCGTGGTAGTGTGCTTCCTCTCATGCAAGGATGTGATGTAGCATGATCTTCGAATGTTGCAAGGAAGAGGAGGAGGCTGGAGGCAGTGCATGTGTTGCTTCTGAAATGAAGACAGGGTAGAGGTATAAAAGATATAATTCAGAGAGATAAAAAAGAGGAGATTGTTGATACGATTTAGTTATGCAGAAAGGATGGAGCAAAATTGGTTAATGAAGAGGATGTATAAACGTGGGTTAAAATCTGGGTTGGATGGATGCAGGTGTAGGAGATATCCCCAGGAAGGGTGGGAAGGAGGGTGTGAAGTAGGTGTAAAGTGGAACAACTTAAACACCCAGCAAACATGAGTAAATGTGTTAGTTAGTGTTGTCTTGTTATCTTACGTGATGTTAGAGCAAGGGAGGGCAGTTATTTTGTTTAGCTGTGCAGGTTAGGTTAGGTAAGGTTCGTCAGGAAACAGGACAAATGTTTCCTGACGCGGGTCTTAGTCAGATGATGACCCGCCTTTGGAGCTTTTGGTCATCTGACCGAGGCCTTCCGCTGGCTTACCGGTCCACCCCTTTAAAAATTATGGTCATTTATAACCAGTCTTCTAGCTGTGCACATCACCAGTTTTGCCAGCTGAGATGACCTTCGCCGCCCACATGCTTTGTCTATGTGAAACTGTAAACTTTTAATAACTCAAATTCACGTCTTCGATCATTTTGGAATCAACGAGTAAATTGGCAAGTTCAGTATATTGTAAGATTTTTTTTTTCGCTACAGCAGTAATCTGCAGCAAAGTTGAAAAGATTAAGCGATAGTTATATGTATGTATAACGAAGTCAAAGCAGCAATATTTGTCACAACTACCTTGATAATGTAATATAGCTCATGTGTGAAGGATCATTTTCAGTTCTGTGTTAAGTTCGTTCATGATATCAACGACAAATGTAACATTAGAGAGCTATTTCACATCATTCTGCTGTGGAGAACTCCACATATTTTTATTTCAAGTTCAAAAAACCCTCAAGGAAGGTTCCTTGATGTTGGTGAGGGGCTCTTGATTTAGGGAAATGGATCTGTGCTCCAGTTTCCCGAATTAAGCCTGAATGCCTTCCACATCCCCCCCCCAGGCGCTGTATAATCCTCCGGGTTTAACGCTTTCCCTTGATTATAATAATAATAAAGTTCAAAAACATATCAGTCTCACCTCTCATTTCCCATATTTTTATTCAAAACCTTTCCCGATCTGAGCCATCGTACGTTTGTGCAATATAAAACATTGTTGGGAGTCAAAGTAATGAGAAAAATGCTGACACAAGACCAGATACTTACAGTTGCCAGGTGGAAGACCGTAAGTGAAACACCCAATACTTTTTCGCTGAGCGGTAAACACATAATGAAACTAAGAGAAGAAAGAAAAAAAAAAGTAAGCGGGCACCTGAAACATAGGTGGCGCTGACATGCGGTCGCACCGGGATTAATGCAGAAGTGAAACCAGGAAAACGTAACTGTCCCGAAATCAAAATATAAAACACGGTTGTTTTTGCTGTGACTGTCCAGTACTCGCTCGTGATTAGGATATGGCTCGCGGACCGCATTTTGCCAAACTCTTTGTTAGAATACGATTACGATTTCTAGATAGGGATTCTGAGGAATCTGTTAGCCAGATTTGAGTATTACACTTAGAAAGTTAAAATAGAGTGTTGCGGTTCAGTGGGCCAGTCGAGTGTCATGTCTATGTTGTATGGTATTTCTTCCCTCCTCCCTCCCTCCCTCCCTCTCTCTCTCTCTCTCTCCCTCTCTTTTCCTCTTATGAAACATCAAATACACGGAAGAGCATCAATCACTACACTCTGGGAGAGAGGTACTGCAGAGTCTCTGTCTGCTCGACGGGCGGCATGACTTGACATTGCGACTTGCATGCACCCGTCTGCAATATATTGACTCGTAGCAGAATGTTGCAATTGATCTCTCAGGCGATTTTCACCCCGAACTAAGCGCGAGGAGGAAAGGGACGGGGGGGGGGGGAATGAAGCGAAAATAAAATGAATACACAGTCCATGTAGTTATATTTCAGTCACCCTTCGTCAGTAAATGTTAGAATGTTTCAGTCTTCCTCAGCGAATGTTAGAATGTTTCAATCTTCCTCAGCGAGTGTTAGAATGTTTCAATCTTCCTCAGCGAGTGTTAGAATGTTTCAATCTTCCTCAGCGAGTGTTAGAATGTTTCAATTCCTCAGCGAGTGTTAGAGTGTTTCAGTCTTCCTCAGCGAGTGTTAGAATGTTTCAATCTTCCTCAGCGAGTGTTAGAATGTTTCAATTCCTCAGCGAGTGTTAGAATGTTTCAATCTTCCTCAGCGAGTATTAGAATGTTTTAATTCCTCAGCGAGTGTTAGAGTGTTTCAGTCTTCCTCAGCGAGTGTTAGAATGTTTCAGTCTTCCTCAGCGAGTGTTAGAATGTTTCAATCTTCCTCAGCGAGTGTTAGAATGTTTCAGTCTTCCTCAGCGAGTGTTAGAATGTTTCAGTCTTCTTCAACGAGTGTTAGAATGTTTTGGGTTCTATTCCAAGAATTTTCACCGCTTTTTAAACTTCCAGTTCTTAATATACTGGAATGATGGAGATACCTTCATAAAAATTCCATTTCTCTTGTGCGTAAGTTACCCTAAGTCGGTCTAGTCAGCTGGAAGGTAACCTTTGAAGCTGCCGTAGCTGTTGTTTATAAACTTAGCTTTTGTTCCCACAATGTAACTAGAGTAGCAGCACTCTGCCGATTTATACAATTTTGCTAAATAACAAAAAAATCCTAATATATAATTTGAAATTCAATGTTCCGTACAATAACAGTCAAAAATCGAAGTAAAATTCTAAGTAAAACGCTTTAATTTTCATCTTTCAAAGTATCACACCTAAATTTCTAACCCTCAAAGCAGTACTTTTGAATTTCGTCAATCTAGATGTCACTCACACTAATCTAAATTCTTCTTTATCACAAGTAGCTTGCAGCAGCGTTTGGTAATATCCTGTGTGGTATCTTATTCCTCCTTCTGCAGCAAAATTATTCTCCTGACTAATTGCAACACTGTGCAACGAGGCAGTACTCCAAACAGGGAAGCCGCTGGTGCGTAGGTGCCTCGAGTGTGGACTTCTGGTTGCCATGGGCCCCTGCCTGCCTTGTGCCCCTGCCAGCCCTGGGGCCCCTGCCTGTCCTTGGCCCCTGCCTGCACTAGAACCTTGCCTGTCCTGGGGCTCAGCCTGTAAGGGTTCCCTGCCTGTTACAGTGTACCGGTGTGTGGGTTTATGCCTACCCTAGGGCACTGATGTGTGTGTGTGTGTACTCACCTCACCTAATTGTGGTTGCAGGGGTCGAGACTCAGCTCCTGGCCCCACCTCTTCACTGATCGCTACTAGGTCCTCAGGTGTGTGTGTGTGTGTGTGTGTGTGTGTACTCACCTAATTGTGGTTGCAGGGGTCGAGACTCAGCTCCTGGCCCCGCCTCTTCACTGATCGTTACTGGGTCCTCTCTCTGCTTCCTGAGCTTTGTCATACCTTTTCTTAAAACTATATATGGTTCCTGCCTCCACTACTTCACTTGCTAGGCTATTCCACTTGCTGACAACTCTATGGCTGAAGAAATACTTCCTAACGTCCCTGTGACTCGTCTGAGTCTTCAGCTTCCAGTTGTGACCCCTTGTCCCTGTGTCCCCTCTCTGGAACATCCTATCTCTGTCCACCTTGTCTATTCCCCGCAGTATCTTGTATGTCGTTATCATGTCTCCCCTGACCCTTCTGTCCTCCAGTGTCGTCAGTCCGATTTCCCTTAACCTTTCCTCGTACGACATTCCCTTGAGCTCTGGGACTAGCCTTGTTGCAAACCTTTGTACTTTCTCTAACTTCTTGACATGCTTGACCAGGTGTGGGTTCCAGACTGGTGCTGCATACTCCAGTATGGGCCTAACATACACAGTGTACAGTGTCTTGAACGATTCCTTATTAAGGTATCGGAACGCTATTCTCAGGTTTGCCAGGCGCCCGTATGCTGCAGCAGTTATTTGGTTGATGTGTGCCTCCGGTGATGTGCTCGGTGTTATGGTCACCCCAAGGTCTTTCTCCCTGAGTGAGGTCTGTAGTCTTTGTCCACCTAGCCTATACTCTGTCTGCGATCTTCTTTGCTCCTCCCCAATCTTCATGACATTGCATTTGGCTGGATTGAATTCGAGAAGCCAGTTACTAGACCACATGTCCAGCCTGTCCAGGTCTCTTTGCAGTCCTGCCTCATCCTCGTCCGATTTAATTCTTCTCATCAACTTCACGTCATCTGCAAACAGGGACACTTCAGAGTCTATTCCTTCCATCATGTCGTTCACATATATCAAAAAAGCACTGGTCCTAGAACTGACCCCTGTGGGACCCCGCTCTTAACAGGCGCCCACTGTGTGTGTGTGTGTGTGTGTGTGTGTGTGTGTGTGTGTGTGTGTGTGTGTGTGTGTGTGTGTGTGTGTGTGTGTGTGTGTGTGTGAATGTGTGAGTGTGTGAGTGTTCCTTGCTCTCTTTGAGGTTAATTTCTCAAGTTGGATGGAACCTGATTGCCACAGGCGCTGTGACACTTCCCATTAAATAATAATAATAATAATAATAATAATAATAATAATAATAATAATAATAATAATAATATTGTTCCAGATCATGGAGCTGAACTGTTCTCCAGGCTGAGGGACTGACAACCTCAGACTATTTCTACAAGGTCGATGGACTGATCACACCATCTTTACCTCGTCACTGCTGCTGCCTTCAAACTATACTCTGTATTTGACTGAAGAAGACTACTGCGTAGGCGAAACATTTCAACAATAAAGATACCCAACTGTTGCACTTGTGTCTTACTCATCAACTTGTCGGACTTTTATACCATTCTCAGTCTACAGTGACGTAAATAATATACAGGATATTTTCAAAGAAGATATTAAGTGTGCAGTAAAATGGAAACACCGGCTACGGTTGTATGTTGTGGATATGACACTTAACATTATATCAGGTAGGGTTATGAGGAGTCACTTCACTGTCATACATCATTATAATTTGATACTCTGAACAAACTACTCGGCTTGCAGTTCATGTGTAGGAATTTCTGAATATTCTCCTTTAATCTGACTACCTCCTTTAACAGGAAAGTTTATTCAGCATAGGTTCGGTGGATATGAAATTCCCGGGTGATATTCCTGATGTAAATAATGCACCATTTCTGATGTGAACTATTACCTGTGCTAGTTGAACACAACAGGGATTCCTCAGTTCACAGTGTACCACATTCATGTGTGAATATATACATTATCTCTGCTCTGGTATTAGAAATGGTCCCTGCTTGTCCCTGGTGCTTTCTTTACCTAAGTCTCTGCCTTTAGTAGAGCACTGGTATAGGAGCCTTTACCGTTTAGAACTCATATGCCATGGGGTGCTGTCTACCATGGGGTGTTGCCTGTCATAGGTGCTGGAATGTGTCCCTGCCTCCTGTTGGGCACCGGTGGGGAGGAGGGGGCTACTAACTGCCATGGAGCACTGGTGTGAGGGGTCCCCTGCCTGTTGTTTGACACTGACGTGGATCCTACCTGCAGTGAACTACGAATGAGTGACCTGCCTGACACGGAACACTGGTGTGTGGGATCCTGCCTGCCCTGGAACAATAGTGTGTGTGTGTGTGTGTGTGTGTGTGCTCTTCCTGGTCTTCCCTTCTATCTCATTTCCCTGTGTCCCCACACTGCACCTCCTGCATTCTTATTCCTCCTACCATCTCCTCTCTCTGTTTCCCTACTCAGTCTCATTATATGTTCTCAGTTTCATTATATGTTCTAACTCAGGGAACTTTTACTATGCTATAGGAAAGCTTTTTTTGTTGTTGCCACACTTTTCCACACACTCTTCCACACACTCTTCCACACACTCTTGACATATTTACTGAAAAAATACCCCAGGAGCATTTTGCATAGAAAAGTTTTACTGCATGGAAAATGTATTGGCAGGAAAACCTTTAACTTCCAGCGGCCACACCAGTTTACATCTGACTACCAGGGCCACACCAGAGCCATGTTTATGTTAAGTTCTTGCTTAATAAAACTGCATTTTATCGCTGGCTGAACTTTCGTTTTTACCAGAAGCCAGGAAGAGGAAGGCTTTACAAAGGCTCGATTAGAGTTCACTACAGCTTCAAAATACTTTGATGAAGCTGCAGATTTTAAATATATATATTTTAAAGCAAATAGTTTTCACTTATGGCGCCTTTTCAATTATTTTATTATTAATATTATTATTATCCATAGAAAAGGTTCTAAAACTGCAAGAGTTATGCAGCACCTGGTGAAAGGAAGGGAATCAGGTTTGATCCGGAGAATAGGAGGGTAGCATCAATTCCTTGGATCAAGATCCCTTCACCAGTATCATAGGATCACCCATGAAGGTATATAGCGCCTTTATCCAGTACGATTCACATGAGCTCTACACAAATAACCCGCACATAGAAGAGAAGAGCTTACGGTGACGTTTCGGTCCGACTTGGACCATTTACAAAGTCATCTGGATGAGAATTGAATTCAACAATATTTATTTTTGGAATAACAACTAGAGTAGCTCGGGGCTTGGTGGACATGCGTTCGTCTCACAAGGGAAAGTATCCGGGGTTCAATTTCAGAAGCAGCTAGACAATAAGGAAAGTCTGCTGATATCTGAAGCTCCGGTAAAGAGAGAGAGAGTATGTAGAACATTTATTCTGACAACGTTTAGCTCAGTGTTATGCAAAACTCTTTGCCAATCTGGCTGCCCTTGTTTATTTTGAAGCAGAAAATAAATACTTAGGAACTAGTCGATTACTGTGGGGTCACATTCTAGCAGAGACCAAGAGTCACTATAAGCCACACTGCTTGGCTTTTGTGGTCCATCCTGGGTTATTAACCCTGCGGGGTTACCAGTCCGAGTAAAATAAATCTTGTTTTTGAAGAACACAAGCAAAAGACAATGTTGTTAGGATTATTGTTGTTGCAAACAAGCAGCGAAGCGCTCAACGTAGACAATCGTGGTTCATCAACTGAGTTTCAGGTCAAAACAAGCTGGTTGAGGGGCTCCACTCTCCCTAATAACATCAAAATATAGCATATACAAGAATAAAAGGCAGAAATTGCAAGAACTACAGACATAATACCGATGACAGATTGGCCACTTCCTTCTCCTTCTTCTTAGGAGAGGCTGGGAGGAATTTTTCCTCAGAGTGCTGAGTAATTGACGTGAAATGTATTTTCTTTATTGTAAAACAATGTGACACTCTAGTTACACTTATAGATGACGTTTACACCAAAATTAGCTTAATTGAACAGTCTAAGATACAGCTATACAATGCGATGCAGTTATAGATTACAGAAGCAAGCACTGACCTATATAATAAAGCACTGACCTATACAATAAAGCACTGACCTATACAATAAAGCACTGACCTATACAAGCAAGTGCTGACCTACACAATCAAGCACAGGCCCATACAACAAGCACTGGTCCACACAAGCAAGGAAAGGCCCATACAAGCAATCGCCAGTCCACAGAAAACCAGAAAATCCTCCCGAAAACAAGGTCCACGCTCGACTCAACACCAAGAAAGAAAGAGAAAGAAAATACGGAGACTCAAAACTCGGGACGAAATAAAATTTACGTCAGTATGAGAATCGAATTCCGATGAAGAATGCCAAAGAAGATGAGATGCCGGGAGCGTGTTGTTTCGTGTGAGGTCGCCTGAGGTCAAGAAGCACAGCTTCCAGGATACTTATGCTTCTCAGGACACATATGCTTCGCAGGACATGTATGCTTCTCAGACTCGTGGTTCTTAGGACACCTGATTCTGAGGACTAAGGGCACGTGGTTCTGAGGACACAAGGTTCTGAGAGCACATATGGTACTAAGGACATATCTCCTATAGCCATTATACGCCGCGCCCCGACAACCGGTTTGGCTGACATACTTGCGACCATTTTACACATAAAATGATCAGATCTGCACCTGCACGCTTGAGAGTTGCTCTCTGTTGTCCTCGAATAAGGAGGTACTTTTTTTTTTTAAATGTTTGAAGCTCTGCTACTGAGGGTTTGGAAACTTATCGGATGCTGGAAAGAGGGTTCAGAAACTTTACTCGTACGGCATCTGTACATGCCAGTTGTTCCTAGAATTGGTATGTGCATGAAGCCTTCTCGAGCTATGAGCAAAATAAAAACGAAAAGTTGGAGGAAGAAAAAAAAAGTAAAGCAAGAGAAAATTGTGCAACCCTGAAAGGGATACCTGATAGTGAAGAGTTTTTGTTCGTCTTGACGACGTTTCGCTCGGTGTTGAGCTTATTTAGCAATGAGCATAACGTTGTTATAAATGGGACTTGATCTGTAAACTCTGCCTCTTTACCAGATAAATGTTTCTACAGCGCTAATGGCACTGCTGATTTTTCTCTTGTTAATGCAGAAGCTGGTGAGTGTGCTGAACATTCCTGGCACTGATGGTATCAGTTGAGCTGCTGCTGCTGGTCATGCTGCTGCTGGTCATGCTGCTGCTGGTCATGTTGCTGCTGGTCATGCTGCTGCTGGTCATGCTGCTGCTAATGATAGGGACTAGACGTTGTCCCTGATGAGAGGCACCTAGACGGTGCTGCTGTTTGTAGTGCCACAGACGAAAGGAACAAAGACCTAGATAAGACCGCTTATGATTGGGACCCAAACGGTGCTACTGACTATAAGGGCTGCCTAAGTTCCTGTTATCTACAGCAGCACTTAGAAATGGGATCTTGACTGTGTTTCTGACGATAGGGATCCAGACAATTAAAGTGATTACCTAAATTAATTGGCCGCCACTATCATACGCAAAGAATGACGGTGCTTGTGCTGTTGAAACAAGTGGCGAGAATAAGCTGGTAGCTTTCTGAGTGTTGCTGAGAGGTCAGAGGATCGAGATTCCGACATTCGTCGAGTCCAGTTGTAGACAGCCTGTACTGTCTGCACGGACAGCCTATGCTGTCTGCCAGCTCAGTTCATATTTCGCGCCACTAAAGTGCTGCCCTCTGGGCCTGTCCAGGTCTGTGGGAAGCTGGTCCCACTCTCTCATACAGCGGCCTGGCAGCAAGACACAAGACCTACTAGTAGCTCTCTCTCGTGGGATGGACCTCCCGGGCCATGGGCACAACACACAAGCCTGTGTACCGACCACGACATTGCAAATAAAGTAAGAAGCCTCGGGAAGACGTCTATCATTCACACACCCGCTTTCAAAAACACCAAATAATCTCATTAAACACAGTGCCCTAGTGTGCACGCTCTTTAATAGTTTCAAATCTTCGTTTGTATATATATATATGTGTTTGCGTTTAAAAAGCTTGATAATGGTTATAGGAAGGAAAATATATAATGTCCAAAGAGAAATTCCAAGAGCAATGAAGGTTCAAGTGTACGTTATTTTAGCTTAGAGCAGCTTAGATTGAGGTTAGGGTAGGTAAATTTAGATTAAGATGGCTTAGCTAGCAAATTATATAGAAAAATGGCTCAACATGGGAGGGAGAGTTTAATTTTGAAAAGTTCCTTTAGGCAGCATTCAAGGTTGAAGTAATAGCCCACCGTAGTTAGTTGGTTATATATCTATCTTGAACAGTATAAGAGTGAGAGAAACAGTGTGTACATGAGTGTACACTTCATGTAGTGTAAGTTGATACAACACCTTCGTAGCGCGGACAGACTTAATTAGCCAAGAGTGTCTACCAAATCGAGTATCAACAGCATAACTAATATTAATTTATAAGGATGATTGCATTAAGAGGCACGTAAGTTTCTCTGTCTTTTAATAACATGTTAATTTTTCCCCTGTAATCTACCTTATCCATAATTACTATCGCATTTGCTTTGTCTGCAATAATAATTATGGACAAGGTAGATTATAGGGGAAAAATAACATTATTAAAAAACAGGGGATTTAATGTGCCCATTAAATGTTCGAAAATGCGTCCCAACAATTACATGCTGTTTATAGACATGTTATGAAGCTAGTGGGACGCAATGTCGAACAACTGAAGTGACCATTCTTATACGTAAATTCTGGATTTCTTATTATGTGCAACTTGATCATCCACTCTTAAATCCATTGGACAGTGAAAAGCATCTTAGTCTCTAACCAGTATGAAGTATCGGAGACCGAGATTAGCGGACAGAGGATCGAGCCTCTACCGCCCCTTGCATTGAATGACTTGCATAGTGAGGTGCTTCAAGAAATGCAGTATAATCTAGACTGTGATCCCAACTAACGTTTTATACAATTATTGTCATATCTGGCAGAGTAACGCAGTATTTATGGTCTTACAATCATATCAATTCAAACTAAAAGTTAAGACCATTGAACTTAACACATCAAAAAAATTTAGAGATATATGAATTATCTTTACAGTATATGCAAATTATGGTCGCATTCATGTATTATTTAAATAATCGCATTCACAGACTGTACGTTATCTTTAACGACTTCTAAATTGTCTTTGTATACAATTAAATTTTTTTTAAAGGTCTTAGGATCATCCTAAAATTAAAAAAAGACAACTTTATGTTCAAGTTGTCTTTCCAACTTATTTCCCCAAGAAACAATGATAATCAGCAGCGCTTCCAGATGAATAAAAAAAATCTAGTCTGTGTTTCAGAGCAACGACTTAACCCGAGACTACTACTGACCCTTCGCTAAAAAAAAAAAAAGGCCCTTACCCTTTTTTTCCCGAGTGTTGCCAGTCAACATTAATGGAAAACTCGGTATTGGGTATTGGATTCTTTTCTTCTGTCGACTCTGCTACCAGATAACTTTTTTGTGACGCTTATTTGAAGTTGTTGGATTCAAGGCTGCATACACACACAGTGGATGTAATTTATTGCTAAGACAATACATATGAACGTCTTTATATTTATGACAAGCACTAAACCCATTGGAGAAAGGATGTATATAATTTTGTACCAAAAGAACCTTAGAAAACTTATCTAACCTTATTATAACAAGCGCAATTTAATTTGGCCTAATCAAACTAAAGATATTTTAGATAAGTTTACAATAATTTAATGATAAACAAACACAATGAAATGTTTTTTTTCCTTAGGTTAAGAATGATTTTTGGGAAATTATCGCATACACAAATTTGCACTTGCCTTATTAGGCAAGAAGAGCGCTTCTATTTAAGCCAAAATCGCAAGTTTTACCTATTCGGCATTATATATATATATATATATATATATATATATATATATATATATATATATATATATATATATATATATATATATCGTGCCGAATAGGTAAAACTTGCGATACAAGATGCAAACCACGGGGGGAAGTTGAGAAATAGCTCTAGGCTTTTCGTGTTGCAATCAACACATCATCAGGAGCTTGCAATGTTGCAGAAAAGAGGAGGTCCAAGCAAGTACGCTCAGAGGAAGCGTCTTCGCTCGAATCTTGCAGAGACGCTCATTACGAGCAATTGTTTCTTTTTCAGTCCGGAGACTATATAAACTATACTATGCTATACTATATAAATACTATATAAACTCTATACATTTGATATCAGCATTCTCTATACCATTTATTCAGAATGCTATTAAAATTTATACTTAGAATTTCCGTATTTTCCCTTCATTGCCTGAGCAACATAATTCGATTCTAACAGTTGAGACAGTGTAGAAATGTGCATGAGAATGTGTGCACATGAGTGAGTTGCATAGGGGTTAAATTATGAGACACTGTACAACGTACATGTGAGTGGCAATTTGAGTTTGCAAACATGCTAGAACGGGACGAAAGCATTATGTATCTTGTAGTTGTGTGTGTGTGTGTGTGTGTGTGTGTGTGTGTGTGTGTGTGTGTGTGTGTGTGTGTGTGTGTGTGTGTGTGTGTGTGTGTGTGTGTGTAGAAAGACTTATTAAAATTTTATATATCCCCGACAGCTCTGCCTTTCATAAGCAACCTTCTGTGCAGGTTGCTTACCAGCCAATTATTTTCCCTCACGGTTGTGACAGTAATACACTTGTGTTCCTTGACTGTAACATCTTCCGACACGATCACCTGTAGGTTTCTTAACATTTTTATACTCGACTAAGTGATGTGATTTCGTTTTGTGTTCTGTTCCAATTTTTCTTTCTTCATTTTTTCCATAAATGAAAGAAACCAATCTCAACTATACCCTTTTCCTTCTCTCTGTGTTCTCTCCCATCCACCCCATCCCTAGCAGAAGTCACATAACTAACCCTCACCAGTTCACCACTATATTCCCCTTACATCAGTCGTATCCTAAATCCGTACCTGCTTCGGCGTCATGCAAATACATCAGGTGAAGCACTCTCGAGCAAGAAAAGGGGTAAATCAGATTACTTCCCTTCATATGTTGCTTTAGACGACAACACTGAGGCTCGGTGAGACTTTCCATCGAGGCAAATGGAATCCTGGTAGATTGCCTACAATGTATCGCTTAAAAAAAGTCTGTGCCATCAGCAATTTAGTCAGTGTAACAATAAACCAAATTACATACATTTACGTGATCTTTCAATTACACTCTCATGGAACAGTTCCTTGATAATGAAAATTAGAAATCACGAAAGCGCTTGGAATTTAATTCCCTACCATAGTGGTTAAATTGCTTATTAAAACAAGACGAAGAATTTAAACACATGTGCAACCTGCTTCTACGTGAACTTTTTACAATTATACCGAATAAATGTGAACAGTCTTTGAACACTGGTGTCATGTGGTTACCACTATAGTTATCCTCAATACTAGAGCTCAAGTTATCATTGGAGCACTGAGGCAGCACATTACCTCGCCATAAACAATTTCCCTTGTCACTCTGGTGTCTAGGTGTCTCGGTCCTATTCTCGAAGAAATGGATTGACAAACACACTGTCTGCTATATAGAGAAACCGACTGATAGACTAACCGAAAGAGTAACATACTGAGAGACTGGCAGACAGACTAACTGACAGATTAATAAACTGAGTGGCAGACTTGCTGACGTAATGTCTGAAAAGCAAACTATCGGACAGACTGACCAACAAGTTAACTAACTGATAGACTGACACGTTTACCATTTCTAGTCACATTCTAGAGCAACAGACAACTCCGACGCGAAACTCTATGCATTACGTCCTCTCCAGCAGGCAGTGTACAGGAACCGAATCTGATTCTGCAGTTTTACGAATGAGTCGATTTTTTCCATGGCGATGGGGAATTGGAACAGACGAGGATAATGGCGGTAATTGGGCGACAGAGTGCCTGGAGATATAATCACATTACAACGCAGCTAATTCACCACAACCGACATTTTCAGAGTATCAAATTTGCAGCACGGAAAGACGCCAATGGTGTATTTTCCCCTTCACGCATAATTCGATGATTTTTAGCCACGAGGAATTTCAGGCAACGGAGCCACGAGAAATATGACAGTAATGAGGAAGACTTGACAACAATACCTGAAGGTGCTGCTGCTGCAGAAGTGTTGATACAAGACTTCCTAGTGCTGCTACAAAAGCGTTGACAGAGGACTTCACTCACTCGTAGTATCGAAGAACTCTCTCGGCTTCCTTGTATGTTGTGTCAGTAAACTCCTCAGTGTAGGAGCTCTGCCCTACAAGTTTTTAATTCCTTGGGGAAGGGGGGTAAGGAAAGAAACTGATTGATTCCTTCAGTGACGAAATGCAGGACTGAGAATTTGGTGTGGGCTTTACCTTGCCTTGGCAATTCCTTCAAGCATACTCATCGCGTGCTTTGTTGTATTCCACAGCCCTGATTAGTATTCATGGCTATGTGTCTGTGTTTGTGATGTATGTACGTACGTATGTATATACTTATGTATGAATATATGTACCAGGTTTTGAAGAGAGTAAAAATATCCTTTGTCCATCGCCATGTTAATAACGTTGCTGGTAGTGAACGTATGGCTGGACTCGTAATGCCAAAACAAAAAAAAAAATATTGAATGATTACTGTGACCTTTGTGTAAAGTAAATTAAACTCTCCAGTGTCACAACCCATTACAAATGCAAGGCTTTTAATGTTTGTCAGTGAAATATTGGCCTACATGACTGCTGTTACTGTAGATATGATAGCACCGTTGTGATTGTTGTTGTACCTGCTCTTTTGGTTGTTCTGAGTTTTTGTGATTGTTATGGTTGTTATTTTGGTTAATGTGCTTCTTCTTACTTAGACTTGTGTGTGTTTTAATGGCTATCGTATATGTTGCAATAGCTGCTCTTGTTTTGATTCGCTTTTGCTTATGAAGCCGACTGTTTTTGTTGTTGTTCATGTTTTGGATGTTTTTGCTGTTGTGGTCTTGTTTGTTATAAGATGTGATGGCGTGAGCGCAGTGTGGATGCTGCTGTTTCTGTGATAATAATGATGACGATAATAATAATGTGCGGCGTCTGGTTGTCTTTGTTGTGGACGTTTCGCCATCCAGTGGCTGGATGGATGGCGAAACGTCTACGATAGGGATGCCCGGGTGTTGCGCATGTGTCTTAATTTCATCTTGTCGGTATTATATACCATTCTTGTACTACTACTACTACTACTACTACCACCACCTCTTCCTGCCTATATATAGCCGTCCTGCTCCACTTCTCGTTAGTGAGGCCTGAGCTTGCTACCATCTGCAGCTCATAAGGCTGCCATCCCCACGAGCCCCTTTGAGGCGGGGTAGATGACAGACCAGAGGCCTAGCTTCTCTCTACGAGCCCCGTGAGGGCGGGGAATGTGGCTAGGCCTGGGGACACTTGGTCCCGAAGATGAGGAGGTACTTGTACCTCCTCCCATGGGAGACTTAAGTCTCGAGACACTCCCCAGATAGGGAGCCAAGGCCGGGTCACCACTACTTGGAAAAGACCCGGGCCGGGAGAATACCCGGCGAATAAAAAAAAAAAAAAAAAAAAAGACTTCTCGTTAGTGTGACTTTGTCAATGGTCCAAGTCGGACCGAAGCGTCGTCTTAAGCTTCTCTCTTTTATGTGCGGGTTATTTGTGTAATAATGACGATAATAATAATAATAATAATAATAATAACAGGTTGCACCCGTGACGCTTATTATGTTTTCTGCTGTGTACTCAAGGCACCCTTTCATAGGGAGTGATCTCAGTGTGCAGATTTGAGATGAATCCCTCCAGGAATTCCCAGGTGTAAATTAAGATGTATCTTTCTCGCCTGCGCTCCAAGGAGTGATGGGATGTAAGCGTACAAATGGAAATAGAAATAAAGGAAACGAAAATAAAAAACTGAAAAAAATTAATGAATACTGAACTGTTAAGAAAAACCTCAAGATGGAAAAAATATCATATTTAGAAATGATCTAGGGAAAACTTTGTTCTCTCTAGGCTGGAATACTGCTGTACATTAACATCTCCATTCAAAGCAGGTGAAATCGCAGATCTAGAGAGTACACAGATATCCTTTACTGCACGTATAAGTTCTGTCAAGCACGTTAACTACTGGGAACGCTTGGAAGCACTTGACTTGTACTTGTTGGAACGCAGGAGGGAGAGATATATCATAATCTACACTTGGAAAATCTTGGAAGGAATGGTCCCAAATCTGCACACAGAAATCACTCCCTACGAAAGTAAAAGACTGGGCAGGCGATGCAAAATGCCGCCAATAAAAAGTAGGGGCGCCATTGGTACACTAAGGGAAAACACCATAAGTGTCCGGGGCCCAAAACTGTTCAACAGCCTCCCATCGAGCATTAGGGGAATTGCCAATAAACCCCTGGCTGCCTTCAAGAGAGAGCTGGACAGATACCTAAAGTCAGTGCCGGATCAGCCGGGCTGTGGCTCGTACGTTGGACTGCGTGCGGCCAGCAGTAACAGCCTAGTTGATCAGGCCCTGATCCATCGGGAGGCCTGGTCATGAACCGGGCCGCGGGGGCGTTGATCCCCGGAATAACCTCCAGGTAACCTCCAGGTAAGCAGTCACAGGTTAGAGAAATGTATGAGTGGGAATGTTGGGTGTAGGATCTGTCTAGTATGGGCCAAAAAGACCTATTTAACAATGGTCAATAGGACCTGCCTAGCAAGGGTCAGTAGGACCTGCCTAGCATGGGCCAGTAGGACTTTGATTATCATCTTCACAATGTTCCTCATCACTGTCATCATCATCATCATCATCGTTCTCTGATACTGCAAGAGGGACCGATATCCTCTGGAAAATAGGCAGTGAGCGATGCAGTCCGCCTGTCTTATACCTCAGTGATATTACAGCAGCAGCCGCTCCCATACATTTAGGAAGGCATACGGTCCTGCGATACATTCTCCTGTCTTATACCGCTCAAGGATAACGTAGCAGTGAGCGATAGCTTGTGAAAACTGACGTCACCCACATGTGACTGACTCATTTACAGGCTGCGTTTACAGGTTGCATTTACAGGTTGCATTTACATGAATGTAAATCACTTTACATTTACGAGCGTCGAGCTCTGATACATGAACTACTGAATTTTGTTTCAACTAATAATACTATTCACATTTTTAGTAAAATACTGGGTATTACAGTCACTTGTTATTTTACTGCTTTTATTATTTTATTATAATTATTATTATTTATTACATATAATTTGTTACTATTTTATTTATAATTAATGAAAATATCTCTCTGACGTAAACTGTGTAAACTGTGTACACTGTTTACAGTGTAAACAAAAACAACTCAATCAGAGCACTGTATAAACACACGTGGAGCATTGTTCTGCCTGGTAACACACACACACACACACACACACACACACACACACACACACACACACACACACACACACACACACACACACACACTGAAGTTAAGACTCGATCCCCGCAACCACAAATAGGTGAGTACACATCTATATATCACGTCAACGGCAGTAAGCCAGCTGGCCTTTTCTCCGGCTCATTTAATTTCCATTATTGACCAGGAACACCTTTTTTCTTGGTAGGATGGATAGGTAATAGTAACTCCAGTCCCACTGGAAGGAAATCCTTGAAGCTGCCGTAGCTAGTGGATCCAGAGTGGAATTTTTTTTAAATATTAGCATCGCTTTACTGAATTCTCGCGCATAAATCCCATCCTGTGTGATGGAATATGACAGGAAAACCATCCCGTGTGATGAAATAAGACAGGAAAACCATCCCGTGTGATGAAATAAGACAGGAAAACCATCCCGTGTGATGAAATAAGACAGGAAAACCATCCCGTGTGATGAAATAAGACAGGAAAACCATCCCGTGTGATGAAATAAGACAGGAAAACCATCCCGTGTGATGAAATAAGACAGGAAAACCATCCCGTGTGATGAAATAAGACAGGAAAACCATCCCGTGTGATGAAATAAGACAGGAAAACCATCCCGTGTGATAAAATAAGACAGGAAAACCATCCCGTGTGATGAAATAAGACAGGAAAACCATCCCGTGTGATGAAATAAGACAGGAAAACCATCCC
Organism: Cherax quadricarinatus; assembly: GCF_038502225.1. Lineage (NCBI taxonomy): Eukaryota > Metazoa > Arthropoda > Malacostraca > Decapoda > Parastacidae > Cherax > Cherax quadricarinatus. The sequence goes on along the minus strand of NC_091345.1, from coordinate 10,657,199 downwards.
GTGTGATAAAATAAGACAGGAAAACCATCCCGTGTGATGAAATTAGACAGGAAAACCATCTCGTGTGATGGAATATGACAAGACAGCAACACATTGCTGGTGTATCCATTGTTAATTAATTAAAGGTTAGAATACATTTTCTGTATATTAGATGACCTTCCCCCCCCCCTCTCTCTCTCTCTCTTGACCTTTTTTTCCACTTTTGATAATGTGTTGCCGTTTGTAAATTAGATCAAATTTCTTTAGGCCTCGTAATGCACTGGGCAAACAAACGAGAGAATATATGACTAACTTCCCAGTGTCATGTGGGTAGCACTAAAATTCTAACTGTATGTTTTGCGGCTTTAATATTTTGCGCTGTCAAAATTTGCATTATGACTGCAATGAATATTAAGTGAAAATGAACCAAAGAAAAATATCAGTAATGTAAAACAAAAAGAAATTAACTGTGTTATAAATAAAAGTGAACTCTGAGTCGTTACTAAAGTGGTAAAGACGTTGTTTGGGAACTATATTGAGTTTTCAATAAAGAGGCCGAGTAAGTGGAAGTTAAGTGGAGTGGCTAATTAATGTGCTAATTAACCCTGCCGACGGTACTGGGTATGACACTTCGATGAACAAACGTAAACATACATATTGTAAGCAAACTTGAGAGACAGTGTGTGGAGAAATTTCTATAAAGGGGCGGCGACCCCCTCTTAGAGGGGAAGCGCCCCTCACGGGGAACTAAGACAAGCAACAGAGATGCAAAAGAATCAGAAATATCACTAAAGAAATTTAGAAATATTAAAAACTGTGAAATAAGACTCAAGAAGCAGTGAAATGTTACTTAATATTGACACTAGGAAATACATGATGAATAATAGTAAATAATACTCAGAGAGTTGACACACAGTTTACACACCCTGGCTCCTCCGCTCTCAATTAACAAGATCTGCTCCACGACACCTGTAGGCTCCAGCACACAGTATTAGAACTCGGCAATTAGTCAGATATACATACACATACACATACACACACACACACACATCTATATATATATATATATATATATATATATATATATATATATATATATATATATATATATATATATATAAATTGGACACATTAGCAGAGTGCTACTTTCTTATAAATGACAATTAAAAAAAAGCACGGAACGGGTGGGGTTTGAACTCACAGCGAGTAAGTCGTGATAATAACGCAGTGGGAATAAAAGCGGATTCCTTCTCCTGTCATATTTCATCACGCAGGATGGGGCTCATGCAGAAAATGAGCCGCATCCTGCGTGATGATGGAAGATGACTGGCCCAGAATGCGTGTGGGAATGAACACAGGCTTGCTAGTGTTGCACAAAAAGAAAGGTCGGGACGTCGGGGAGGCTGTCAATATTTCTGTGACGCCTTCAACCATGCATATTTAACAGAAAAGTTGTAAAAAGTGTAATTTATATTCCGTGACAGTTGTAAGCTATTTTATATTTTTATTCATTAATTATTATTATTATTATTATTAAAGGAAAGCGATAAACCTGTAAGATTCATGCAGAGTGTGGGAAAAGGAAGGCGCCAGATTTGATCGAAGGTGAAGGATAGCTCATATTCCTCGGATCAAGCTACCTTCATCATAGAGAAACCTCCCATG
>NC_091345.1:10588055-10650555 GCF_038502225.1 Cherax quadricarinatus | reverse complement strand
TATATATATATATATATATATATATATATAGATATATATATATGGTATAAACCTTGGTAATAAATACCGACAAGCTGGTTTAGAAAGACACGTAAGCAAACACTATAACATATTTATTAGAAAACGTTTCGGTCCTGGGACCTTGATCACTTCTAACATACAGAGGAGGTAGGAAGACATTATATATAGGCGGAGAGTGAGGTGTGACGCACGTGACCTGAGGAATAACATAAGAATGGAGGAACACTGTAGAAGGCCTACTGGCCCATGCGAGGCAGGTCCCCATCCCAAAACAACCTCCGCCCATGATGAGGACGGGCAGACGATGAAATCACGTGACTCCTGTGTTGTTGGGTTGGTGCTGCTTAAGTATCATGTATGCCAATGTTTTTGAAATTTTGTAGTTTCCAGTGTTGCGTTCTATAGTGTCGGTGACGGCGATTAGTGAGGCTTCTAGGCACCGTCGGCGTCTGAGGTCTGGTTCGGTGAGAACGAGTTGTGCCTCATTCCAGTTCATCAAATGCCCCGTGGAGTCTCTGTGGAGGACACATGCGTACCTTACATCGTCTCTGTTAGAGGCATTTCGATGCTCATTCAGGCGGACTGCAAGATCTCTGCCTGTCTCGCCTACATATTTCTTGGGACAGAACCCACAGGGGATAGCGTAGACGCCTGCTGTAGAAGTTAGAGGTGTGGGGCTGCGTTTCGTAGTGAGGTCTTTGATAGATGATGTGTTTATGGTGGAAACGTTGATGTTACTCATAGTAAGTGCCCTGCGAGTATTCGTGGCAACATCGCCACATGGGAGTACTATGAACTGTTTAGGGGGCTGTTCCATGGGCGGTTTGTTGAGGATAGCTTGTGCCTTGAGTCTGCAATCTCGGATGAAGAAAGATGGGAACTGAAGACGTGTAAAGGCTTGTGTTATGTAAGTGCATTCTTCTTTTAGAAAACAAGGGCTGGAGATGCGAAGAGCTCTCAAGAAGAAGCCAATGAGGACTCCTCTCTTAGTGCGGGTGTCTTGGTGTGAATAAAAGTGTATAAGATCGTCCTTGTTGGTAGGTTTTCTATACACTTTGAAGAGAAGTTTGTCACTGTCGGCAGATCTGCACAGTAGAACGTCGAGGAAAGGAAGTTTGCCATCATTTTCGAGTTCAAGTGTAAACTTTATTGATGGTTCAACTGCATTGATCTTGTTGAGAAGGGCCTGGATATTAAGACGTCTCGGATAGAAAACCAATATATCATCAACGTATCTTAGCCAGGTAACGGTGTTGGGAATGAGGGTGCTGAATTTCTCTGTCTCCAGGTTTTCCATGAAGAGGTTGGCAAGCACAGCGCTGAGCGGGCTGCCCATTGCCATCCCAAAGCATTGTTTGTAACAGTTGTCCTGATACTTGAAGAAGTTGAAATTAACACAAAGTTCCACTAGATTGATGAAATCTAGAAGAGGTAAAGGGAGGTCGTGGTTTTCAGTGAGCCTCTGTCTCAGAATGTTGATTGCAGCGTCAGTAGGAACGTTGGTAAAGAGGGCTGTGACATCGAAGGAAGCCATTGCATATATATATATATATATATATATATATATATATATATATATATATATATGCAATAAGATCACAGTAAACAGGTGATTTCAAAATATGCAAAACAACCACTCTGAAAGAATAGAGAAATTCCAAGCGCTTTCGTGACTACAGTTCCTTGATAATGTGAGTAGTCACGAAAGCGCTTGGAATTTCTCTATTCTTTCAGAGTGGTTGTTTTGTATATATATATATATATATATATATATATATATATATATATATATATATATATATATATATATATATATATATATATATATATTATTTATCAGATACTTTTGCGTGAATTCAAAATGATTATTCGTAGTTTAGTAGTAGAATTAATTTAGTAACTTAACTTTAAAATATATATACCTAAATCTACGTAACATATCGAAGGTCAGTAAAATTTAATTATTATAGCATTAATTAGATTCAGTTCAGCTTTTTAATTTCGTGAGTTTCACTCTGATTTTCACATAGTTACAGCAACACTACGCTCGGCCTTTTGTTTGTCCTTTTTTTCTGATTAAGCCAAGCTCACAAACTCGGATTAAAAAATAAAAGCACAGTGTGGTCAAAAACTCTAATGGTAGAAAATTTACGTTACGAGAATCTTCACTATCACCGTCAATATATTTATTATATTAATTATATTTGTAAAGATTATTGTAGAATTCTGCTTACTACCAAGTCGAGGTCCTCTTCAGCAGACTGAAGAGGGCCTCAGCATTGGATGAAAAAAGGAAGAAAAGGTGGAGGAAAAGAGATGGGTAGAGGTCAATAAAGAAAAAAAAAAAGAGGGATGGAAGGAGGATGCCAGGGGTGCTGACTCCTACCACTACACTACATACTTCTCTTCCCCTTACAATTTGCTGCCTCAAAGTTTCGTCTATCCATAGACAGGAAGTAAAGTCGTAAAAATTCCTTTTATTGGAATTTCTCTCCCTCTCCCTACCCCCCCCTCTCTCTCTCTCTCTCTCTCCTACAGCTTTAGCTCGAGAGTTAGTGCAATTACATACAAGCTAAGAGGTGTTACCTTCCTCAGCTCATTTAAAATTCCTTACTAGCACTGTTTTTATTATTATTGTTGTTAGTAAGGCAGTACGTGCCGACAACCTAAAGGAAAGAAAGGCCACATACCACCCGGGGGAATACCTTTATTAACGACATTTCTCCCATAATATGGGCTTTATCTATGATGACAGATACTGACAAAATAAAGCGAGGTGCAGGATTACCCCGGGGCGAGGTGCAGGATTACCCTGGGGCGAGGTGCAGGATTACTCTGGGGCGAGGTGCAGGAATGCCCCGGGGCGAGGCGCAGGAATACCCCAGGGCGAGGCGCAGGAATACCCCGGGGCGAGGCGCAGGAATACCCCAGGGCGAGGTGCAGGAATACCACGGGGCGAGGGATGCAGCACCTCAGTGTACTCACTCGACTGTCTTAGCTTCCGGACACCTTGCGAGTGGTGTGTACGTTCAAGTTCCGGCCAACATGAAATATTTTCATGTTAATGAACGTGCTAGTATAGGACAATTCTAAACATCTTCTATTTTTGTCTCGGTCTTCGGTAACTGGTTTTTACCGTCGTGAGGTTTTGTCAACGCGTCATGCAGTGTTTGCATTGTGTTCTCTGTGTTGTTTGACTAGTGTTCCGAGAAGTTTAATCTGTGTAACGTTTGTCACATAAGAACATAAGAAAGAAGGAACACTGCAGCAGGCCTACTGGCCCATACTAAGCAGGTCTTTCTCAAACCCATTCCCACTAACAAAAATATATGCCCAACCCATTTTCAATGCTCATTGCAAAGAATGACCTAGACTCCTGTTTTTTCAGCTAAGGTCCTTCATGGTAGTGAAAGTGACGACAACGTTGATGCTCCTCGCACGTTGATGCTCCTCGCACGTTGATGCTCCTCGCACGTTGATGCTCCTCGCACGTTGATGCTCCTCGCACGTTGATGCTCCTCGCACGTTGATGCTCCTCGCACGTTGATGCTCCTCGCACGTTGATGCTCCTCGCGGTCTTGCACTTACGATGACCAGAAGCAACAACAACAGCATTGTTGCATATTCATCCATCTTATGCATCAGTGTGTTCGAGTCTTCAGTTTCTTATTTGTACGTGTGTGTGTGTGTGTGTGTGTGTGTGTGTGTGTGTGTGTGTGTGTGTGTGTGTGTGTGTGTGTGTGTGTGTGCTCACCTAGTTGAGGTTGCGGGGGTCGAGTCCGAGCTCCTGGCCCCGCCTCTTCACTGATCGCTACTAGGTCACTCTCCCTGAACCGTGAGCTTTATCATACCTCTGCTTAAAGCTATGTATGAATCCTGCCTCCACTACATCGCTTCCCAAACTATTCCACTTACTGACTACTCTGTGGCTGAAGAAATACTTCCTAACATCCCTGTGATTCATCTGTGTCTTCAACTTCCAACTGTGTCCCCTTGTTACTGTGTCCAATCTCTGGAACATCCTGTCTTTGTCCACCTTATCAGTATGTCGTTATCATGTCCCCCCTATCTCTCCTGTCCTCCAGTGTCGTCAGGTTGATTTCCCTTAACCTCTCCTCGTAGGACATACCTCTTAGCTCTGGGACTAGTCTTGTTGCAAACCTTTGCACTTTCTCTAGTTTCTTTACGTGCTTGGCTAGGTGTGGGTTCCAAACTGGTGCCGCATACTCCAATATGGGCCTAACGTACACGGTGTACAGGGTCCTGAACGATTCCTTATTAAGATGTCGGAATGCTGTTCTGAGGTTTGCTAGGCGCCCATATGCTGCAGCAGTTATTTGGTTGATGTGCGCTTCAGGAGATGTGCCTGGTGTTATACTCACCCCAAGATCTTTTTCCTTGAGTGAGGTTTGTAGTCTCTGGCCCCCTAGACTGTACTCCGTCTGCGGTCTTCTTTGCCCTTCCCCAATCTTCATGACTTTGCACTTGGTGGGATTGAACTCCAGGAGCCAATTGCTGGACCAGGTCTGCAGCCTGTCCAGATCCCTTTGTAGTTCTGCCTGGTCTTCGATAGAGTGAATTCTTCTCATCAACTTCACGTCATCTGCAAACAGGGACACCTCAGAGTCTATTCCTTCAGTCATGTCGTTCACAAATACCAGAAACAGCACTGGTCCTAGGACTGACCCCTGTGGGACCCCGCTGGTCACAGGTGCCCACTCTGACACCTCGCCACGTACCATGACTCGCTGCTGTCTTCCTGACAAGTATTCCCTGGTATCCCTGCTTGGTCCTCCAGTTTTTGCACCAATCTCTTGTGTGGAACTGTGTCAAACGCCTTCTTGCAGTCCAAGAATATGCAATCCACCCACCCCTCTCTTGTTTTACTGCTGTCACCATGTCATAGAACTCCAGTAGGTTTGTGACACAGGATTTCCCGTCCCTGAAACCATGTTGGCTGCTGTTGATGAGATCATTCCTTTCTAGGTGTTCCACCACTCTTCTGATAATCTTCTCCATGATTTTGCATACTATACATGTCAGTGACACTGGTCTGTAGTTTAATGCTTCATGTCTGTCTCCTTTTTTAAAGATTGGGACTACATTTGCTGTCTTCCATGCCTCAGGCAATCTCCCTGTTTCGATAGATGTATTGAATATTGTTGTTTGGGGTACACATAGCGCCTCTGCTCCCTCTCTCAATACCCATGGGGAGATGTTATCTGGCCCCATTGCCTTTGAGGTATCTAGCTCACTCAGAAGCCTCTTCACTTCTTCCTCGGTTGTGTGCACTGTGTCCAGCACATGGTGGTGTGCTCCACCTCTCCGTCTTTCTGGAGCCCCTTCTGTCTCCTCTGTGAACACTTCTTTGAATCTCTTGTTAAGTTCCTCACATACTTCACGGTCATTTCTTGTTTTGTCTCTCCTCCTTCCTTCCTTAGTCTGATTACCTGGTCCTTGACTGTTGTTTTCCTCCTGATGTGGCTGTACAACAGTTTCGGGTCAGATTTGGCTTTTGCTGCTATGTCATTTTCATATTGTCTTTGGGCCTCCCTTCTTATCTGTGCATATTCGTTTCTGGCTCTACGACTGCTCTCCTTATTCTCCTGGGTCCTTTCCCTTCTATATTTCTTCCATTCCCTAGCACACTTGGTTTTTGCCTCCCTGCACCTTTGGGTAAACCATGGGCTCATCCTGGCTTTTTCATTATTCCTGTTACCCTTGGGTACAAACCTCTCCTCAGCCTCCTTTCATTTTGTTGCTACATATTCCATCATCTCATTAACTGGCTTCCCTGCCAGTTCTCTGTCGCACTGAACCCCATTCAGGAAGTTCCCCATTCCTGTGTAGTCCCCTTTCTTGTAGTTTGGCTTCATTCGTCCTGGCCTTCCTGCTTCTCCCTCCACTTGTAGCTCTACTGTGTATTCGAAGCTTAAAACCACATGGTCACTGGCCCCAAGGGGTCTTTCATATGTGATGTCCTCGATATCTGCACTACTCAAGGTGAATACTAAGTCCAGCCTTGCTGGTTCCTCCTCTCCTCTCTCTCTTGTAGTGTCCCTTACGTGTTGGTACATGAAGTTTTCCAGTACCACCTCCATCATCTTAGCCCTCCATGTATCTTGGCCCCCATGCAGGTCCAAGTTCTCCCAATCGATTTCCTTGTGGTTAAAGTCACCCATAATCAGGAGCTTTGCCCTGCATGCATGAGCTCTTCTGGCCACTCCAGCCAGTGTGTCAACCATCGCTCTATTGCTCTCGTCGTACTCTTGCCTTGGCCTCCTGCTGTTCTGTGGTGGGTTATACATCACTGCTATTACCACCTTGGGACCTCCAGAGTGAAGCGTTCCCGCTATGTAATCACTTTCTTCTCCGCTGTCTCCTCTCTCCAGCTCATCAAAATTCCAGCGATTTTTGATCAGCAATGCCACTCCTCCACCCCCCCCCTGTTCCCTCTGTCTTTCCTCAGGATTTGGTATCCCGTTGGAAAGATGGCATCTGTTATCATACCTGTAAGCTTGGTTTCTGTGAGAGCTATGATGTCCAGTGATGCCTCTTTGACTCTTTCATGCCACTCCTCCCACTTATTTGTTATTCCATCAGCGTTTGTGTACCATACCTTCAGTTTCCTTTCCAACACTGTGGTTTGGGGGGCCTGTGAGGGTGGGAGACCTGGTAGCATACTGTGGGATTCTATAGCTCGGTGTTGGGTGGAGGCTGTGGGTATGGATTGTAGTGTGTGTTGGGATGGTGTGATAGGTTGTATGGTTCTGAGAATAGTTGTGTGTGCGCTTGCCCTTGCTGTTCTGTTCTGCTCTGACTGACCTCTGCTGGTTCCATCCTTGTCTCTTTTCCTAGCTCCTTTCGCTTTTTTGTCCTCTCCCTCAGCTGCTGTCGTTCTGATTGTGTTCTGTCTCTGTCTAGGAACACCCTCTTGTACTCTTCCGAGTATTTCAATCGTGGTTTCTCTTGGAGGATCCTGTTCCACACTGTTTCCGTCCTGAGAATCAGCTTGATTGGTCGGTTTCTCCCCTTCGAGTACCCCCCCTATTCTCTGAAAATTTACAATCTTTTCCATCTCTTCACCTATTTCCGTGATGATTTTCTCAATCTCCTTTCTTTCTTCCTGCTGCCTTTCAGTGTGTGTCCTTTCCTCTCTCTCCTGAAGCCCATGGATAAACACTGATTTTGCCCTTTCCTCCTCCCATTGCCTCACCCTCTGTGACTCTGGATCCTGCCTGTATGTGGTCAGTTTCTCCCTTGATTTTTCCAGTGGATCTTGATAGCATGGTTGTGCCTCAGCATTCGACCTATCACCCTCTCCATCTGCAACCAGCTGTTCTTCTCTTTCACTCCTTGGCTCTTTTTGGCAGGTTGATATGACCTTAGCATAATTCATAAATCCTTCCTTCCTGTTCGGCCTCGCAGCTTCATATGCTGTGTCTTCTCTGGTCACTGCCCCTGTAACTCGCTTCAGCCTATTTATCTCAACTTCTAGGACCCTTATCTTGGCTACTGCAGTTTCGACTTGTGCCTCCCAATTCTTTGTCTCCTTCTCCAACCTCTTTTCCAATTTCACAGAGAGCTCTTTCTCCATTTTTTCAGAAAGCTCTCCTAATTTTCTCTCCCACTCTTGTTCCATCCTTTTCCACTGCTCCTCCATCCACTCCTCCCTACCAGAACCATTCTCATCTGATCCTTGGTTCCTGCGAGTCCCCACCATTTTTTTTTTTTGAGAGAAGAGAGAAGGGAAAGGTAGAAGGAGAGAGGGGGGAAGAGTGAGAAGGGAAAGGGGGAGAGTGTGAGAGGGGGAAAGAGAGAGAAGGGAAGGGAAGGAGGGGGGAGTGAGAAGGGAAAAATGGGGAAGAGATGGAGAGAGAGAGAGAGAGAGAGAGAAGGGAAGATAGAAAGAGAGAGGGGGATAGTGAGAAGGAAAAAGGGGAAGAGAGAGAGTGAGAGAGAGGGGGGGAGAGAGAGTGAATGGAAGGGTAGGAGAGGGGGAGAGTGAGAAGGGAAAATGGGGAAGAGAGAGAGCAGAGAGAGAGAGAAAGAGAGAGAGAGAGAGAGAGAGAGAGAGAGAGAGAGAGAGAGAGAGAGAGAGAGAGAGAGAGAGAGAGAGAGAGAGAGAGAGGAGAGAGAGAGAGAGAGAGAGAGAGAGAGAGAGAGAGAGAGAGAGAGAGAGAGAGAGAGAGAGAGAGAGAGAGAGAGAGGGAAAGAGGGAGGGAGGGAGAGAGGGAGGGAGAGAGAAGGCAGAGAGAGGGGGAGAGAGAGGGGTGAGAGAGGGGGAGAAGGGGGAAAGAGGGGGGAGATGGAAGAGCGAGAGGGGAGAGAGAGGCTAGGGGGAGAGAGAGAGGAGGAGGAGGGGAGAGAGATGGGAAAAGGGAGAGGGGAGAGATAATGGGAGGGGAGAGATGTTAGAGGGGGAGAGATGTTAGAAGGGGGGAGGTGTTAGAGGGAAGAGATGTTAGAGGGGAGAGATGGGAGAGGGAAGAGAGAGAGAGATAGGTAGAGAGTGATAGGTAGAGAGAGAGATATAGGTAAAGAGTGTGTGTGTGTGTGTGTGTGTGTGTGTGTGTGTGTGTGTGTGTGTGTGTGTGTGTGTGTGTGTGTGTGTGTGTGTGTCTGTGGTTCCTGCCAAGCGATTAACTCTTGAGTAATATTATTACGACGACCCAAGTTAAGGGTTTACCTTCCCCGACGGAATAACATCATGATAGTCTCTCCCTTTCTCCCTCCCTCTCCCTCTATCCCCCTTCTTTCTCTCTCTCTCTCTCCCTCTGACTTTCTCTCTTGAAAATGTTTAAAATTCTTATACAAATTATTTCAATGCAAATACATTCGTATATTACTTTACACAGAATATGTTGATAATTGATGTGGTAAACTCGCACTAGCAGGAAACTGCTGCATAATACCAGATGTTGTGCCGATAATAAAGTTCCAGTACTAAAGTTCCAGTACTAAAGTTCCAGTACTAAAGTTCCAGTACTAAAGTTCCAGTACTAAAGTTCCAGTACTAAAGTCCCAGTACTAAAGTCCCAGCACTAAAGTTCCAGTGCTAAAGTTCCAGAACCCGATGTTGTGTGACTAAAGGTTTTAGACACCCGATAAGTTGATAACTGAGACACTTGTACAACATCTGTGGCATCTTCATCCTGGAAACATTTCCGGAATAAAGAGGCCCAGATGTGGCACAAGTGTTGTCTCAGTTATCAACCAGGTGTTGTGCAGGTGTTCCAACAAGGGCAGAGACTGACAGACAACAACTAAACTTACAGTAGCGGTATTACTGAGGTGCATCATACCCGAGGAACCGGTGAAGGTAATCTGGAAACTGTGGAAATGTAATTAGGAACCAGGTAATATAATTTGGACCCGGAGAAAATAACTGGAGACAGTGATGCGGCCCATGCATAGACATAACTTCAGAAACAAGAGTAGAATTTTAGAGTCTTATGCAAAGCATTGAACCCGGAGTGATAGAAGCCTGAATCCTCCGTGTTTATAGGTCATTCACCGCACATAGTGATGTAGGCTCGATCCTACGTACGCCAAGCTTGCTGGAATGATACCAACTAACTGCAGTTAACCTAATTCTGTTATAAACCAGTACGAGATTAGAGCTTATGAGTAAGTCCAATCCCCCAGAACCTACTGGTGTTTTGTGACTAGGAATAAGCAGGACAGAGAGAGGGTAGGGAAATATGACCACGACGTTGAAGATACTGAAAAGGACTCGCTAGAAAGAAACTAGTTTTACAGGAGACAAGGACATAGATGGAAGCTAAAGGTGTACATGAGTCAGTGCATCACCCAGAGGCTGTTTAGTGAAATGGAGCGACTTGGAAGAAGCGTTTGATTCATTCTCAATACAAAGCTTTAGAAACAGGTATGGCTGAGCCTAGTGCACAAAAAAGTGCAGCCAAGGACTTAAACATGGGCTGTAGAGTACTAAGGCGATTAAGGTATAGAACAGACGTGTCTCAGACACAGACCACAGAGTACAGATAGGACTCACAGACTATACAGATAAGACTCTCAGAATACAGATAGGACTCGCCAAGTACAGGTAGGACTTACAGACTACAGAGTACAAATTGGACTCGCATGTCGTAAAGTCATTCTTAAAAGGGTGGAGGGGAAAGCCAGCTGAAGGCATCGGTCAGATGACCAAAAACTACAGTGGCAGGTCATCATATTAATATAACTCCTGTTTCCTGGCGAATCTCACCTAACCCCACCTAACCTCCTGTCAGGAGCGTGCTAGCATCACAGTTTAGCTGCTCCTCCGAACTGCAACCTCTCCACCAATCTTTCGGAGTGCAGGCACAGAGTTTCCCACCTCCAGGACTCAAAAACCACCTGTCTCCGCACACTCCTAACACACTGGCACAACCCCCTAGCTCTGAAAATCATTCTTACCCCCTTCTCTCCAACCCATCCTGGGACGACCCGGGCTCCTCCTTCCCTCCACCCTAGCTTTATATGCCCTAGTCATCCTATTTTGCTCCATGCTCTCTAAATGTCCAAACAATTTCAACAAATCCTTCAGCCAAGAATATTACACTGGAGAATCAAAGGTATTTCAGAGTGAACAATGACACTGTAAAAACGTAATCAGTAAATCCTGACTGAAGCTTATACAGTAACTCTCCAAAATTCTTAAATCTAATTTATGCCGTAATTGTAAGTGTAAGATGATGTGAACGCAGCGTAACGGTCACTTCTAGTATAACGAAGTCTAATTGTTAAGAGGTGGTGTGGTTGAAATAACAAAAGTATCGGAGTTTTAATTGTATACAGTAGCGAGAAGCTGATGAATAAGACACATGTGCTAGACCTGAGTCTCTTTATACTGAAGACGTTTCGCACACTAGTTTATCAGTTCAGTTCTGGGGTTATTTGAAGATGTTGAAACTTGAGACAGAAGAAGACGAGGTAATCAGTCCCTCAGTCTAGAAAATTTTTCACCAGAGAGAGAGAGAGAGAGAGAGAGAGAGAGAGAGAGAGAGAGAGAGAGAGAGAGAGAGATCAATGGAAGAATTTTTATGACGTCATTTCCTGTCCTTTCCAAGAGACTAAGTCACAGACTCAAAAATATAATATCAACACAACTATGTGATCAGGAGGCGTTCCTCCCCCCCCACCCTTCCCAACCCCCCTCCCTCTTCAACTCCCCTACCCTTCACAATCCCCCCTTCTTCGACTCCCCCTACCTTTCTCAACCCCCTCCCTCTTCAACTCCCAACCCTTCCCAACCCCCCTCCCTCTTCAATTCCCCCCTACCCTTCCCAACCCCCCTCCCTCATCAACTCTCCCGCTACCCTCCATCCACTCAATTTATTCCCTCTCACCGCCAGCATTATGGTCACTATCTCAAACACTATGTGCTTAATTGTCCACTTATTGACGAATATAGAGAAAGACAGTATAATAACCTATGTAACATACCTGGAGTTTACCTGGAGAGAGTTCCGGGGGTCAACGCCCCCGAGGCCCGGTCTGTGACCAGGCCTACTGGTGGATCAGAGCCTGATCAACCAGGCTGTTACTGCTGGCTGCACGCAATCCAACGTACGAGCCACAGCCCGGCTGGTCAGGTACCGACCAGGTACCGACATATTTTATTAATAAAAATAAGATACCAGATATATTAAGCAAATTTCCTAAATTTGCTTATAACAGATAAGTAAACAGTAGATAAATAAATAACAAAAAGGCACAATACCGTGACTGGAACGATACACAAATAACCCGCACATAAAAGAGAGAAGCTTAACCCTTTTTGGGCCTAGTTCCTAGGCCTATTGTGTATTCATATACTCTTGCACTACCATCCACATGATAGTATGGGAGCACCATAAACCAGCTACTTCGGTGGCAAACTCGAAATTCCTCTCAGTCTGTTCCACTTCTCTAAAAAAAAAAATATACACCCTATCCCAAGAATATGTCTCTCTCTGTGTAAATTTGCTGCGAGTTTGCTTTTAATCCAGTTTAAGGAATTGCATTATTCTTGGTTGGTGGTGACAAGTTATGCTCAGGCATAATGACTCTCGTGTAAGCAGAAAATTTCCCAAAGATCCAAGCCAAGGTTAAAGATTGTCTTATAAATTGCTCTTCAGGTTCCCTACATCTATATCTGTCTCTAATCTCTCCCCTCAGAGGCAAGCTCAATAATACATTCGTTATAAAAATATGGCAGGAAATAAACTTGGTACACCTTCGCTCGTATATAATAAAAAAGCTGGAAAAATACACAAATACAGTATAATGTGACTGTTTATCAACTGTTTCGCCCACACAGTGAGGCTTTATCAAGTCACAAACAGATCTGTGTGGGCGAAATGTAGTCAATAAAGGGTCGCATTATACTGCATTTGTGTCTATTTTTCCATCCCATGGGTATTTTATACCATTTATACCCATTTAAACCATTATACTGCTGCGGTATTTAATAAATCTATTCAAACCACAACGTTCCCTAATTACATCCTAATAGTTATAATCATAACCATGATTTTTAAAAGAGGTGGACCGGTAAGCCAGCGGAAGTCCTCGGTCAGATGACCAAAAGCTCCAGCTGTGGGTCATCATCTAAGATCCGCGTCAAGGAACACTTGTCCTATTTCCTGACAAACATTACACCTAACAAACTAAAACTAGCCAGAGTTACACGAAGATACAAAAGAAATCAGGAACAATAGGCCAGTTGCTAGCTTGGCGCTACGAGGCTATGCTAAAAAAAAAATAATACACAAGCAAATAAAGGTATTCGAAATATAATATTATTGACTCTTGTCAGTTTGGTTCAATCCATAAAATAGTATAAATGATATTATAACCCCTCCATCCAAAAAAAAAAAAATCTTGATTTTATTTACACGTCCTTAGTTGGGTGTCAGTATTGTTGAAATTTTCGCCTACGTGGTAGGCTTCTTCAGTTAAATACAGAGAATGGAATGTACGCAGTAAATTACATCAATTGATTACATCATTTTTACTTCGTCACTTCTGCTACCTACATTCCATCCTCTTTATTTGACTGAAGAAGTCTACCTCGTGGGCGAAACGTGTCAACAATAAAGATACCCAACTGTTGTACATGTCTTAATCATCAACTTGTCCAGTACAGAGAAGCTTATCAACTTGTCGGCTTTCTAAACCATTTGCTCAAAAATCAACGACCTTCAACAACAAGGAAGTCTTTCGTTTGCACCGCCGTCCTCCACCGCCGTCCTCCACCGCCGTCCTCCACCGCCGTCCTCCACCGCCGTCCTCCACCGCCGTCCTCCACCGCCTTTGTAACACTTTCTTCAAAGGCTTCGGAACCGATTTTGAGAGAGATCGACATTTGTTTTTTGCTCCTCATTCCTTAGTTCCGGAGAACCTGACGTATGTGAAGCTTAGATGATTGTATGTGTGTGTGTACTCATTTATGGTTGCAGGGGTCGATTCATAGCTCCTGGACCCGCCTCTTCACTGATCGCTAATAGGTCCTCGCTCTCTCCCTGCTCCATGAGCTTTATCATACCTCGTCTTATAACTATGTATGGTTCCTGCCTCCACTACGTTGTGTGTGTTAGTTAGTTACCATTTGGTCCTAGGCACATGTCGATTAGACACTAGGCCTGTTGTATGTGCATGCGTGCGTGCGCGCGCGTGTGTGTGTGTGTGTGTGTGTGTGTGTGTGTGTGTGCGTGTGTGTATGTGCGTATGTGTGTGTGTGTATGTGTGTGTGTGTGTATGTGTGTGTGTGCTAAAATAATACTCTATTTTAAGTTTAGATGAGGAAAGGTTAGATAAAGTTAGGTTAGATAAAGTTAGGTTAGGTTAAGTTACATTGTTAGGTAAATTTACGTTAAGTAAGAATAACTTAAACATAAACCTATTAAAACGTATTTTAAATCACAGTTATTGAAAGCGAAGAAACGTTGCTGTCAGCGAGGTGGCTGTCAGCGAGGTGGCTGTCAGCGAGATGGCTGTCAGCGAGGTGGCTGTCAGCGAGGTGGCTGTCAACAAGGTGGCTGTCAACGAGGTGGCTGTCAGCAACGAGAAAAAGGTTGAAATGTGTCAGAGTCACTAGTACTGCCACAATTGGGAAGATGGCCGACATTCGGACGATAGAGAATGAGAATCGTAATATAAATGTTATTTTTGTTTTAATGTTTAACTCATCAGTGATGTTTACGTCGTAGAAACAAAAGCGACACTTTCATTTCCCTTAAAAATTTCAGCTTTTTTTCTTTCTCCTTCTCACATTTTCTCTTCCTCCCTCCCTCCTCTCATTCCCTCCGGAATCTAACCCTCCCACCCTCCAGCCTCCTCTCTCTCTCTCTCTCTCTCTCTCTCTCTCTCTCTCTCTCGTATTTGCTATATTACTCATTAAGTACGAAAATCGCTTAAATTGCATACAGGAAACAACTAAAAATTTCCCTCTTGCAAAAAATGGTAACTCATTTGCCGTTTAAGTTGAAATATTTGATCTTTCTGTAAGCGCTTAATAACTAATAGCGACTTGCCGCCTCTCAACTGGTTGTAGTGGCCCTTAAAACCCAACTTCCATTCTCATTCCTGCAGTTGAAACTGACCTCTGTAGACCACCACTTAAGGCTTTATATGGGTCAAGGCTGTACATGGGTCAAGGCTGTACATGGGTCAAGGCTGTACATGGGTGTAGATGAATGGTTCAGAGAACCGACACGTTGATAAATTAGACATATGTGCAACTCTTGGGTATCTTTATCCGCACATATGCTGTATTCTATTCAAGATTAATGGACTGACCACATCGACTCAAGGTTGAGGGACTGAATACCTCATTCTCCCTCTGTTCTTCATGTTTCTCCTTTGTATGGACTGATGAAGCTGTACATGGGTCAAGGCTGTACATGGATCAAGGCTGTAAATGGATCAAAGCTGTAGATGAATGGTTCAGAGAACCGACATGTTGATAAATTAGACACATGTGCAACTCTTGGGTATCTTTATTGAGGAAACGTTTCGCCACACAGTGGCTTCATCAGTCCATACAAAGAATAGAATACGTATTCTATTCAAGATTGATGGACTGACCACATCGACTCAAGGTTGAGGGACTGATTACCTCATTCTCCTCCTGTTCTTCAAGATTCTCCTTTGTATGGACTGATGAAGCCACTGTGTGGCGAAACGTTTCCTCAATAAAGATACCCAAGAGTTGCACATGTGTCTAATGGATCAAGGCTGTACATGGATCAAGGCTGTACATGGATCAAGGCTGTACATGGATCAAGGCTGTACATGGATCAAGGCTGTACATGGATCAAGGCTGTACATGGGCCATTAAGGCTGTTATCCAACCTGTGCATCACCAATCAAGACTTTTTATTTCCCTAAATTTTTAATTAGAGCGAGCTCTTAGTGCTCTCAGTCCCTATGCACTAAGACATGTGTATCTGAAAATCTGTAAATTCACCCGTGTAGAAAGTTAAGAAGCTCTCACACCTGTGCAGCTGGCAAGAAAATGTATTTATATTTTTCCCTCAGGCAAGTCAAGCTTCACACCTGCCGAGGAGAAACACAAGGATTGACTCTTAAAATTTGTCTCGAAGAAAATCCAATTCGGTAAAGTCAGAGGGGAGAAATATGGAAATAAGATTCACTGCCGAGTGGAAAAGAAAAATACTTGTGTTCGGTAAGTTTGCTGATATTTGTGATATTCCTATATCACGACGGCAGGTTCTCCCTCCCTCCAGTCTCTCCACCCGATATTTCTCCTTTAACTATTATCCTTCCTGCTTTCCTGGCTCCCTGTTTTTTTTTCATCTTATCCACAAGATGATGCAAACTTTTTCCCCTTCTTTAACTTTATCCTTCCTGCTTCCCGGTTTTTCATCTTATCCACAATGATGCAAACTTTTCCCTTCTCCAACTTTATTCTTTCTCGTATTATCACTCTCATATTCGCCATTTTTATCTATAAAAAAATAAACAGTAAAACTGATACGTGGATACTCTTCCAGTTTAAGAATACACTGAATGAAGGCAGGTAGTTGAACACTGTGTTAGAAGTACCTAAAATCGGTTCCTTAGTTCCTCTCTTGAATCATCGTCTCTGTGTCAGGTGGTGTTGCAAACACTTCTCCACCTGCCCCAAACATCCTCTGTGTGTCAAAACTCTCCTCTTAAGACTAGGGAAGGCGAGAAACCACTTCACAATGATTTTCAGCGTCGTCTACCGACATAAAAGAAAAAAAATTCTCTCCCCCTGGATCGTGTTGGGATTTTGTGTCAGGAAAAGGAGTCTCCTGACGCGGGTGTCAGTCATATGAAGGTAATGACTAAGCAGTGGCTGTCACACCCAGGCTGGCTGTGACAACAGCTCGATAAAAGAGAAGCGTCAAATTATGGACATTTTTTAACTGATACTGCTCTAATTAAAAAAAAATATCATCGTGTTGAACATATTAGTTTCTAGATTCAGATATTTAAAGATAATAATGAAATTGACACACGAGCCTTGAAATATCTCACTGGTTTTGCAACATGTCTCTGCGAAAGAACCTTTATATTATTATAATTTATTGTGACAGCTATCTTTTACTGTAAACAAAAAGGCATTACTGATAGGCATACACAAAGGTTCCATGACTTTCAGAAATAAGCTTTGGTGGGAGAGCACCTCTTAGGGTGTAAAGTCCACAGCTCAGAATACCATAACATTGCGCGATGGGACGGGAAGACCGCCACGCTAACTAAATCATGGACAACTGCTTCATCTTCAGCTCCTGCCTGAGACTCTGGCCGTCATGACAACTCCATCAAAATCCTTACGAGGGAGATTCTTAAAAAGATAACTAATAGTGTCTGGACAATTTATATCAAGATTTGGTCAATATTTTACCGGCAATCCTCTCGTCGTCATTGAAATCAGTCTTCTATATGTAACAGGACACGAAAAAAGAGTAGAATGGAGTAATGTACATTTCGAATGGAGTAATGTACATTTTGAAAAACCTTTGTTTTTCAAACTAAGTGCAGAAGCCTAGAATTGATTTATAAGCGGTTATTTTAATCATTAAACTAGTGACCGCCTGCCACAGACCTCTTTCCTGACGAATAAAACATTCTTAATGTATCTCCACTACAGAGCAAAAACATCAAGTAACGTCAGGCCTTTTAGAACCTTCATGGTACAGGTAGGAGGAAGAAACTATTTAAAATTAACATTTTTTTTTCTTTGTGAGGTATGATGGCTTTGCTGGAAACATTGACAGAATGCTAGAAACATGCATGCAAAGTTTTTATTCAGCCCACAGTTTATTATTAATTATTGCCACCAACAGTGGCGAGTTTATTATGCACCCCAGCGCAGCCTGTGAGCGGTATTGTATTATGCAGACACGTATCACTCTTCACCCACACTCTCACTCACTCTTCACCCACACTCTCACTCTTCACCCACACTCTCACTTTTCACCCACACTCTCACTCACTCTTCACCCACACTCTCACTCTTCACCCACACTCTCACTCACTCTTCACCCACACTCTCACTCTTCACTCGTAATCTCATTTAATTTCTCTTCATCCTAAGTTGCGGTCAACTTTCCTTATAGGATAATTTCTACTGTCTGTGCATAATAATCTTGTGTGTTCCCTTTGTGTGAATGTAAGATCACTGGGCCACTTTGTAGTCCGTTTTTGCACAACGCGTTGTTGATTTTTTTTTTGTGTGTGATGTAGTGTAACCAAAACCGACTTAATTTAACCTAACCTAATCTTGAGGTGCATTTTTCCCATCAGCTACTGTACTAAATGATGATGATGATAATAATAATAATAACAATAATAATAATAATAATAATAATAATAATAATAATGCGACTACTACGAATTCTATTACTGTTCTATTACTATTAATGACTGTGTACAACACCTAACCCCATCATCTCCTCTCTCCATCCCTTCCTTCCTTCTCTCCCTCCCTCAGCCACTTTATCGCTTTCTTCATCTTCCCCTCTCTCTCCCTCCCTCCCTCTCCCACTATCCTCTCTCCAGAGCCTCGTGTCTACGGGGTAATATATCATGGACTCGAGGGGATATACTCCGACATATCACTGGGGATATACTCAAAAAATAAGCAACATCTTCACCCCTCTGAAGGAAGGTTAGCGAGGGAGAGGCTAAGATGGATGACTGTGAACATCCTGGAGGAAGTCTCAGCTGGAGGCTACAGCCTCTCTTCTTGTGGCTAAGGGAACGGAGGATCGAACTTCCATCACTCCTTGAGCTTGACTCGCATGGGTTTACCGCTTTACAAAATATAATAGTTACTTCCTGAACAATCGAGTCTCAAGGAATTGTTTCAATATTGTGTATATTTTTTTCTTTCGTTTTTTTCACGAATGACCTCGTAGGATACACATCTTTTTCTTTCTCTTAGTATAAAGCTCACTGACGTCTTACAGGTGCTGTATGACTCTTACAGGCGCTGTATGACTCTTACAGGTGCTGTATGACTCTTACAGGTGCTGTATGACTCTTACAGGCGCTGTATGACTCTTACAGGAGCTGTATGACTCTTACAGGTGCTGTATGACTCTTACAGGTGCTGATGACTCTTACAGGCGCTGTATGGCTCTTCCAGGTGATGCTGCGCCTCCTCTCACATCTTTGTTTTCCCGAGGTAACCGTTGTTATCTGTGATGTTAGCGGCCTTGTTTACGTAGAGCCATTACCAACAACACCGCCATCACCACCACCACCACTACCACCACCACCATCAACAACACCGCCATCACCTGACTATCCATTAAATCCAACCCCCTCATATGATTATCCATTAACTCTATTCCTTTCCATTGCCTTCCTAGATGGTTGGTTCTCTCCATGAATAAGTGTTAAGCAGTGTCACTTAGGTTGTTTGACTGGCCTAACTAGTCGACTGAATGACGTGGTGATTGAAACGGTCTGAATGCGTGTGTCTCAGGTGACCGAAATGGCCTGACAGAATCAGTGACTGAAATGATTTGACAGTGTGACTAAGTATTACGTACACAAGTGCCGTAATCCGATAACCACTTAGGAACGGGCAAAAAAGACAGCAGAAAATATGTGAATATATTTCCTTCACCAAAAATAAGCTGGAATTTACAACATATATAGCCTATGTACAGTATTTACAGCTATGTACAATGAGGCAAATGCAAGCACAAGGCACTGTAAACCGTGACGACCAGCAGGGAAGGCAAGTCTGCCAAAGTTGTTTGAGAAGCGTACCACATCGCTTCACGGCTTTGGTGGGCTTCCTTGTGATTGGCTGGTTGAACCAAGGTGCTGGTATAACGACGGGGACCCTGATCATTAAACCCTTAGCATCTCGTTCACTTGTCGGGAGACATACCTGTATGAGCATGTGATATTCGTTGAATAAAATGTAACATACTCTTAGCATGGGTGATTGAAAGGGTCTGACAGTGTAACTGGGTGATTGAAAGGGTCTGACAGTGTAACTGGGTGATTGAAAGGGTCTGACAGTGTAACTGGGTGATTGAAAGGGTCTGACAGTGTAACTGGGTGATTGAAAGGGTCTGACAGTGTAACTGGGTGACTGAAAGGGTCTGACAGTGTAACTGGGTGATTGAAAGGGTCTGACAGTGTAACTGGGTGATTGAAAGGGTCTGACAGTGTAACTGGGTGATTGAAAGGGTCTGACAGTGTAACTGGGTGATTGAAAGGGTCTGACAGTGTAACTGGGTGATTGAAAGGGTCTGACAGTGTAACTGGGTGACTGAAAGGGTCCGACAGTGTAACTGGGTGATTGAAAGGGTCTGACAGTGTAACTGGGTGATTGAAAGGGTCTGACAGTGTAACTGGGTGATTGAAAGGGTCTGACAGTGTAACTGGGTGATTGAAAGGGTCTGACAGTGTTGTCGTAGGGGTTCTTAAAAGGAGATATCGAGGGTTGAAGGTAGACACACTTGTTGGATGGTAACGATATATTGTCAGACTGTGGTAATGGGAGATGGAGCCCCCAGCCTGCCTTGTCCTGCCTATGTCTACACTCCGACTGAGGCCGAGGTAGCTTGTCCTGCTCACTCATGGAGCATCCCGTGACGTCACACAGTCACAGGCCTAGGGATCTTCTATGTAAACACATGGATGGTACTATGATATGCTATACAACACATATAAGAGGATTCAGCAACTATGCTGACAGCTCGGTCATGTTACGTATGTCGTCTCAACATAAACTACTATGCTATAGGCTGAGCAGGCAGGTGGTTCTGGGCTGATTCTATACAATAACAAATTCATATATAACTTAGAACTAATGGATGGTATCATACTGGATGTTAACAAAATGAGTTTTATGTAATGGGTGTTAACGTAATGATTTTTAACATAATGCATTACAAACTATAAGAACAAATCATCGTACAATGTGGATGGAATTGATCGATCGATCGATCTGTATTCATGCACTCTACGGATTCTGAGGAAAAATAAATATATATATATATACAAGGTGAAATTAACAGCAAAGGCATCTGGTGCGCACAGATCAGTATTGCTAAATTCTCAGAATTCAGAGGGAACGTGAACACAAAAATTTCTGACAAACTGATCAGCTAATAACAAGACACACAGTTAACAATTTCATTCATCTTGGACATCTAATTATACAGGCTGTTTACATCTAAACCCAATTCTGCGAGGGCAAGGTTTACGTATGCAGAATGGTTATCATCTCTGGGAGGATCGAATTCCTCTGCAATGGCTAACACATGCCTTGAATGAGGGAGATCTGACAAGTATCTACAAAAAATACAGCTATATGGATGATCTGAACAAGTATCTACAAAAGATACAGCTACATTCACTAGTGACTGTGGAATTACTAACTCTTCTGCTAGGAGTACTCAACTCGACTGTTCGATACAGTAATTCTTGGCTCATTACAAAGTCACTAATGGGTGCTGGTGGCTTCACAGTAAGAATAAGATCTTCCTGGAGCAGGAATTGAATCACCAGTACACAAAGGATCAGTTCTTTCTTACTGGAGGAATGAACAAACTCGGTGGAGTGGATGACTCTCCCCGGTTGAAAAAAAATTAACGCTATAACACACAATATGAACAAGGGAGAATGAATCTACTATCTCTCTCACTGCAAGCAAAGGGAAAGGAAATGAATACAGTCAACAATGCTGATATTCAACTGAGTCGCACACAGTGACACGAGTATCAACTATAAGGATACTACACTTACAAACGTTAGCAACTTGTGAAAGTTACTCGAGAAATAACTTCTTACAATGCACTGATTACTGTCAACTAGGATGGGATCACCATCTGGAACATAAGGGACAACAACAACACTCAAGTGAGCAGACTAGCCACAGAAACGTCTTTCTGCAATGGCTTGTGGCATCAGCAAGAGATGGTATAACTCGTTGCAAGTAAAGCTCTTCTCAAAGCGTCCCCTGGGAAGGAACAAGTACTTGAACAAGTAGCCATCGCAAGGATAGTAGTCTCAGCACCCAGGGTTGTCTGAGGTTCTTCTGAAACCCAAGGTAACTGTACACTATCCTGCGTGCATGATATTGTGGCTGGAGTCCAGACAGGAGTGACAGTATTACTAGTGCCTGACCACTCGGCTATGTTAATAAGTAATTCACGGATCTATAGGAACTTAATCTGAACTTCACATTTCGCAGCACTTTAACAAATCTCAGATACAAGCTGTGAGAACAAACATATTGCTCAAGGGCTAGGTATTGTCTTTCAGTCAGTAAGGGAATATTGGTACTGTGGACTGATTCATATTGACTTTGACTGGCATGATACACTAAGTAAACATTGAAAAGTGACTGGGACATCTTCTCAGTGAAGTTACTCAAGGGCATAAGGCAAGAAAATTAGAGAGAATGACACAATAAGCTTAAATGGGAAGAAAATGCTTAATTATTCTGCATAAGTAATTAAAAAATGACAGGGCACACAGTAAGCAAAGAAACTCACACTTGAAATTACTCAACTGAATAAACAACACTTTGAAAATCAAGAGAACTTGTACTTTACTCAAATCTAATTTGCTCAAATTTTACTTTAAATTGAATGAATGGCACAGTGAGTTGTCTTTACTCTCAATGCAATAGGGAAATACACAATAAAATGATAAAATGGACTCAATAAAGCTTGTGCAAAACAAAACAAACTGGGACACAATTCACTGAAATAAAATAAAATGGCACAGAAAGAATAAAATATTATGCACAGAACAGAGCATAATAATCTGGACTGAAATAAACTGTAGCAATATTGCAAATAACAATTGCTAATCAAAAAGTATTGCACAACACTGCATAAAATCTCTGCAAGAAAAAATTTAAATGGTAACACAATATTTGCACAAGAATTATTGCAAAATGAGTCAATGTGCAATAATAAAAAAATATTACACACACAAGAAAAGAAATATACCAAGGAATGAACTGAGTGAATACTTTAACTCTTAAATACAACTTAAGCAACACTTAACAAACAAAAGAACAATTTACTTTGAAAGAAGAACTTAAAAATTGCACTAAGAGTGAATTTGTTCAATGAAACATGAAAAATAATAGGTGCTAAAACACAGAACAAAAAAAGTTTGAACACTTACAGTGATGCAGAACACAACACATCAACATAAACACAATACTAGAATTTTCTTGCAATGAAACTTGATGTGTGAAAACTTTGATAATAATGATTTCTTGCTTGCACAAAATAATGGCACTATTGTCTGTGGAAATAAGACAAATTAGACACTAGCTAAATGAAAAGAATATGAACACAAGAATGTTCAACACACAGAGAACAAAACAAGAATACACAAATACTGGGAGGGAAATATAACAGACAACACTGAGTTGTGATGCAGAATATAAGGTGAAAAATTACTGAAATACTTCACTGGAATACTGAGAACACAAGGTGATTGTGAAGTAGAAACAAATTCTATACTGCTTATATGTTGCACACACAACAAAGGAAAAACACTAGGTACTTACTTCAAGTGTATAAAAAGAAACACAACACAACAGACATAAGATAATGCACGAAAATTAACAGTGAATTAAGATAAAAAAAAATATTGCAAACAGTATATAATAAACACTGAGTCTAATCGAGAGTCACTTAATGTCACTAAGAAAAATCACTGGAAACAAAAAGAAATGTCTCAACACTCGCAAATGTCTCTATGAAAAATATTATCGCTGTAACGACTTGGTGAAGAATTAAGTAGACAGTGGAAGGTTGGAGGATCGAGGCTATCGTCTCGTCGCTGGTTACTGTCCTCACGTGATTGTAGAATTGCTTACATCGACGATAGACACACACAGGAGGCTTTTCAACGATGGTGCAAAACACACTCGAGCTCTTGACCCCCTATGTGGTCCTTAAAATATGGTGCTATAACCCCTAGTAGTGTACCAAAACACTGGTAGAGGTTGGGTGAGTGGGTTAATGGCTGGGTGAGGCGTCTGAGGCAGCGGTGTCAAGTGGTTGGGTGGGTGGGCTTAACAGGACTAAGGCCGGACCGCATGGTGAGACACACATGGTCAGTGGGCCTATGGGATGAATGGCGTAAGCCTCACTGAAGACAACCACACTGGCGCGAAGATATTCTAAGCTGGTTGGCTTAAAATACGCCCACGAAATACCACACACCACAAGGATGAAAAAGAGCACTCAGAATGGTTTGGAGCTTGAATCACAAGTGATGAAGACTGTACTCACGTGGCTTACTTGAGTACTGGGGTAAGACACCTGGGTTAGTTGCTAGCTGGCTTATCTTAACCCTTCACACAGAATAGCTTCATAACTTCTCACGATGAGCACAGCAGGGGTGGAAAACTGGCTTGGCAGGCAAAAGCTGGATGGAGTAGGCTAGGCTGGACTGGACTCGGTTGTTCTGACTCCCCCACCACAGACTGGAAGCTGGCTTATTTTGCAAACTCTGGTCAACCCCTTGGGAGTGATGCAAATAAGCAGATAAACACTAATACAAAGAGACTGACCAGTGAATAATGTAGTGGCTGGTAGAAGTTTGAGAGAGTAGCTGGCTGGGGTAGGTCGAGCGTACCCTGCTCGGCAGGCCTACTCACAAGATGTCGGCCAGCCCAGTAGAAATTTATCTCCAGAAATCGCTGTAATCGTCAGGATTACAGGCCCTCCGCTGTCACCATTTTTCGTAGGGGTTCTTAAAAGGAGATATCGAGGGTTGAAGGTAGACACACTGTTGGATGGTAACGATATATTGTCAGACTGTGGTAATGGGAGATGGAGCCCCCAGCCTGCCTTGTCCTGCCTATGTCTACACACTGACTGAGGCCGAGGTAGCCTGTCCCGCTCACTCATGGAGCATCCCATGACGTCACACAGTCACAGGCCTAGGGATCTTCTATGTAAACACATGGATGGTACTATGATATGCTATACAACACATATAAGGGGATTCAGCAACTATGCTGACAGTGTAACTGGGTGATTGAAAGGGTCTGACAGTGTAACTGGGTGATTGAAAGGGTCTGACAGTGTAACTGGGTGATTGAAAGGGTCTGACAGTGTAACTTGGGTGATTGAAAGGGTCTGACAGTGTAACTGGGTGATTGAAAGGGTCTGGCAGTGTAACTGGGTGATTGAAAGGGTCTGGCAGTGTAACTGGGTGATTGAAAGGGTCTGGCAGTGTAACTGGGTGATTGAAAGGGTTTGACAGTGTGGTTTGCGAGTGTTTTGTCTGTTAGTCTGGCTGACTGTACCACACTTTAGCTCACAGTTTATTATGCTGGAGACCTGGTGAGTGGCACAACAGAGTGAAGAACAGATAGAAGATACTGAGGCTGATGGAAGAATCGTAATATGCTAGAGAGAAAAACGTAAAGAATATCATAGAGGATCAGAGAGCATGATAAAGTAAGACAAAAGTGGAGAGAGTAGGATAAAGCAGGACAGACTAAGATTGATAGGGATAGAGTATGACAGAGTATGATAGGATAAATGAGTATTGATTAGGAGAGAAGTACATAGGTAAGTGTGCTAGTGACCCAAGTGAGATTTTTGTTGTCACTTGTAGTTCCCCAACATATTTCTTCTTTATATATATACATATTATATATATATATATATATATATATATATATATATATATATATATATATATATATATATATATATATACATATATATATACATATATAACAACTGCACTGGCCGAGATTCGAACCCTCGAAATTTAACACGCCAAAAACGTGCTCTGTCCAAATTTGAGACGCCCTAAACCACTTAGCCACCAATGTCACACACATCAGGTCTCTTTACCGACATATCTTGCGGGTTTTTTTACCTCCATCTTCAGAGTTATGTCTTCATGATGGTCCACAAGTGACCAAAAAAGCTGTTAAATATTTCCTCTCACAGTGTGAGTTGAGTTGTAAATTGTTCAGCCACGTTACTGTGAATTGTATTCTCTCTCTCCTTTTTATAAACTTTCACGCGTCCATTAATATTCATCCATTATCCCCTATTAAAGAAGGTGTTAACTTACTTCCACGGCAGCCAGCACCAGCTATTTAACTCCTTCCCCCTCCATTATTTCTCTCCCCTCCATTATCCTCATAAAGAACTCCACAAACATCCAACCATTACACTATTTGTTCACGCCGCCCTCTACCTAATAAACACCCGTAACACCCATTAACCCTGTTAATGGAAGGAGAGAGGTAGTGATTGAAGGTGACTGGATAGCCCCCATCAGTAATGGGGGGGTCAGTCATGATGATATGGGTGGTTATTGAGAGGCTCAGTGCACACACACACACACACACACACACACACACACACACACACACACACACACACACACACACACACACCCACACACACACACACACACTCACACACACACACATTGGAACGAATTATAAAATATCTGAACCAAATCGAGTTCATGGAAACCTCTTTAACTGATAATCAATCAAAGAGAAAACACACTGATGGAAACAATACAGAAACAAAATTTCCTGTAAAATGAATCAGCTTACTGTCACTCTGTCGCGTGTGTACACACACACACACACACACGCATTTATATATATATATATATAAATAAATAAATATATATATATATATATATATATATATATATATATATATATATATATATATATATAAACACGCTAGATAACAGGGATATCTTGCTACTCCTACTTACACTTTGGT
Source organism: Cherax quadricarinatus (assembly GCF_038502225.1). Taxonomy (NCBI): domain Eukaryota; kingdom Metazoa; phylum Arthropoda; class Malacostraca; order Decapoda; family Parastacidae; genus Cherax; species Cherax quadricarinatus. The sequence goes on along the minus strand of NC_091345.1, from coordinate 10,624,282 downwards.
CACACTTCACAGACACGCACATGCATATATATATATATACATACATCTAGGTTTTTCTCCTTTTTCTAAATAGCTCTTGTTCTTCTTTATTTCTTCTATTGTCCATGGGGAAGTGGAAAAGAATCTTTCCTCCGTAAGCCATGCGTGTCGTATGAGGCGACTAAAATGCCGGGAGCAATGGGCTAGTAACCCCTTCTCCTGTAGACATTTACTAAACAAGAGAAGAAGAAAAACTTTATTAAACTGGGATGCTTAAATGTGCGTGGATGTAGTGCGGATGACATGAAACAGATGATTGCTGATGTTATGAATGAAAAGAAGTTGGATGTCCTGGCCCTAAGTGAAACAAAGCTGAAGGGGGTAGGAGAGTTTCAGTGGGGGGAAATAAATGGGATTAAATCTGGAGTATCTGAGAGAGTTAGAGCAAAGGAAGGGGTAGCAGTAATGTTAAATGATCAGTTATGGAAGGAGAAAAGAGAATATGAATGTGTAAATTCAAGAACTATGTGGATTAAAGTAAAGGTTGGATGCGAGAAGTGGGTCATAATAAGCGTGTATGCACCTGGAGAAGAGAGGAATGCAGAGGAGAGAGAGAGATTTTGGGAGATGTTAAGTGAATGTATAGGAGCCTTTGAACCAAGTGAGAGAGTAATTGTGGTAGGGGACCTGAATGCTAAAGTAGGAGAAACTTTTAGGGAGGGTGTGGTAGGTAAGTTTGGGGTGCCAGGTGTAAATGATAATGGGAGCCCTTTGATTGAACTTTGTATAGAAAGGGGTTTAGTTATAGGTAATACATATTTTAAGAAAAAGAGGATAAATAAGTATACAAGATATGATGTAGGGCGAAATGACAGTAGTTTGTTGGATTATGTATTGGTAGATAAAAGACTGTTGAGTAGACTTCAGGATGTACATGTTTATAGAGGGGCCACAGATATATCAGATCACTTTCTAGTTGTAGCTACACTGAGAGTAAAAGGTAGATGGGATACAAGGAGAATAGAAGCATCAGGGAAGAGAGAGGTGAAGGTTTATAAACTAAAAGAGGAGGCAGTTAGGGTAAGATATAAACAGCTATTGGAGGATAGATGGGCTAATGAGAGCATAGGCAATGGGGTCGAAGAGGTATGGGGTAGGTTTAAAAATGTAGTGTTAGAGTGTTCAGCAGAAGTTTGTGGTTACAGGAAAGTGGGTGCAGGAGGGAAGAGGAGCGATTGGTGGAATGATGATGTAAAGAGAGTAGTAAGGGAGAAAAAGTTAACATATGAGAAGTTTTTACAAAGTAGAAGTGATGCAAGGAGGGAAGAGTATATGGAGAAAAAGAGAGAGGTTAAGAGAGTGGTGAAGCAATGTAAAAAGAGAGCAAATGAGAGAGTGGGTGAGATGTTATCAACAAATTTTGTTGAAAATAAGAAAAAGTTTTGGAGTGAGATTAACAAGTTAAGAAAGCCTAGAGAACAAATGGATTTGTCAGTTAAAAATAGGAGAGGAGAGTTATTAAATGGAGAGTTAGAGGTATTGGGAAGATGGAGGGAATATTTTGAGGAATTGTTAAATGTTGATGAAGATAGGGAAGCTGTGATTTCGTGTATAGGGCAAGGAGGAATAACATCTTGTAGGAGTGAGGAAGAGCCAGTTTTGAGTGTGGGGGAAGTTCGTGAGGCAGTAGGTAAAATGAAAGGGGGTAAGGCAGCCGGGATTGATGGGATAAAGATAGAAATGTTAAAAGCAGGTGGGGATATAGTTTTGGAGTGGTTGGTGCAATTATTTAATAAATGTATGGAAGAGGGTAAGGTACCTAGGGATTGGCAGAGAGCATGCATAGTTCCTTTGTATAAAGGCAAAGGGGATAAAAGAGTGCAAAAATTATAGGGGGATAAGTCTGTTGAGTATACCTGGTAAAGTGTATGGTAGAGTTATAACTGAAAGAGTTAAGAGTAAGACGGAGAATAGGATAGCAGATGAACAAGGAGGCTTTAGGAAAGGTAGGGGGTGTGTGGACCAGGTGTTTACAGTGAAGCATATAAGTGAACAGTATTTAGATAAGGCTAAAGAGGTCTTTGTGGCATTTATGGATTTGGAAAAGGCGTATGACAGGGTGGATAGGGGGGCAATGTGGCAGATGTTGCAAGTGTATGGTGTAGGAGGTAGGTTACTGAAAGCAGTGAAGAGTTTTTACGAGGATAGTGAGGCTCAAGTTAGAGTATGTAGGAAAGAGGGAAATTTTTTCCCAGTAAAAGTAGGCCTTAGACAAGGATGTGTGATGTCACCGTGGTTGTTTAATATATTTATAGATGGGGTTGTAAGAGAAGTAAATGCGAGGGTCTTGGCAAGAGGCGTGGAGTTAAAAGATAAAGAATCACACACAAAGTGGGAGTTGTCACAGCTGCTCTTTGCTGATGACACTGTGCTCTTGGGAGATTCTGAAGAGAAGTTGCAGAGATTGGTGGATGAATTTGGTAGGGTGTGCAAAAGAAGAAAATTAAAGGTGAATACAGGAAAGAGTAAGGTTATGAGGATAACAAAAAGATTAGGTGATGAAAGATTGGATATCAGATTGGAGGGAGAGAGTATGGAGGAGGTGAACGTATTCAGATATTTGGGAGTGGACGTGTCAGCGGATGGGTCTATGAAAGATGAGGTGAATCATAGAATTGATGAGGGAAAAAGAGTGAGTGGTGCACTTAGGAGTCTGTGGAGACAAAGAACTTTGTCCTTGGAGGCAAAGAGGGGAATGTATGAGAGTATAGTTTTACCAACGCTCTTATATGGGTGTGAAGCGTGGGTGATGAATGCTGCAGCGAGGAGAAGGCTGGAGGCAGTGGAGATGTCATGTCTGAGGGCAATGTGTGGTGTGAATATAATGCAGAGAATTCGTAGTTTGGAAGTTAGGAGGAGGTGCGGGATTACCAAAACTGTTGTCCAGAGGGCTGAGGAAGGGTTGTTGAGGTGGTTCGGACATGTAGAGAGAATGGAGCGAAACAGAATGACTTCAAGAGTGTATCAGTCTGTAGTGGAAGGAAGGCGGGGTAGGGGTCGGCCTAGGAAAGGTTGGAGGGAGGGGGTAAAGGAGGTTTTGTGTGCGAGGGGCTTGGACTTCCAGCAGGCATGCGTGAGCGTGTTTGATAGGAGTGAATGGAGACAAATGGTTTTTAATACTTGACGTGCTGTTGGAGTGTGAGCAAAGTAACATTTATGAAGGGATTCAGGGAAACCGGCAGGCCGGACTTGAGTCCTGGAGATGGGAAGTACAGTGCCTGCACTCTGAAGGAGGGGTGTTAATGTTGCAGTTTAAAAACTGTAGTGTAAAGCACCCTTCTGGCAAGACAGTGATGGAGTGAATGATGGTGAAAGTTTTTCTTTTTCGGGCCACCCTGCTATATATATATATATATATATATATATAATATATACGAATAACGTCTCTTAAGAATTTGAGAGAAAATTTCTGAAATTTTGTATGTAACAAAAGTAATTGTACAAAAGGTTAATGTTATCTTCGTAGTGCTTTAGCAAATTATTATTATTATTATTATTATTATTATTATTATTATTATTATTATTATTATCTAAGAGAGCAGCGTAATGTCCCCTGACAAACACTAACACACACTCAATTCACATGATTCGATTTGCATTTTGGGCTCCACTCATCCCAGGAAACTTAATTGTTCTATCACCTGCTTAATTGGGTTGTCCGGAGTGATTATCTCTGAGTTCAGGTAATGTGTGGGTTGGTGGGTGGCAGAGGGTGGGAGGATGGCTGAGTGGGTGGGTGGGTGGGTGGATGGTTGGGTGAGAGGGTGGGAGGCTGGGCATGTGGGTGGTTGCAGGGTAACTGATTACCTGTGAGATGCAGGAGGCGCTATACCCATAGGATTCATATAATCCTATGGGACTAGGAGGCCAAAGAGGTTTGAGACAAAGAAGTGGAGGGAATGATCACACTGGTGTAGACGGAGGGAATGATCACCCTGGTGTAAACGGAGGGAATGATCACCCTGGTGTAGACGGAGGGAATGATCACCCTGGTGTAGACGGAGGGAATGATCACCCTGGTGTAAACGGAGGGAATGATCACCCTGGTGTAGACGGAGGGAATGATCACCCTGGTGTAGACGGAGGGAATGATCACCCTGGTGTAAACGGAGGGAATGATCACCCTGGTGTAGACGGAGGGAATGATCACCCTGGTGTAGACGGAGGGAATGATCATTCTGGTATAGACGGTGGGAGTTGTGGTCTGTCTACTTACTCTCCCTGATGTTCCTGTTTATGTCTACCTGACATTTTATCTATCGGTCAGTTTATTGGTGTGTGTGTGTGTGTGTGTGTGTGTGTGTGTGTGTGTGTAGGGTCTACATGCCTTTGTCTCTCTCTTTATCTGTTAATCAGTTCGCTAGTCAGTCAGTCTGTCAGTTTGTCTGGGTTCTGTGGGTATATGTATACGTGTCTCTCCAGTTGTCTGTCAGCAAGGCAGCCAATTACTTATTAAGTCATTCATCTTCTTGTACTCTGTGTATATATAGACTAAGATAAACACACTCTGTGTGTACACACCGCACAACAAACAACCTTCGTGTATATACTCTTTCCGTTCCTCCTAAATGTAATCGACACATCTACCATTCAATCCATTATACACGGGAGGCGTATCACACCTGAGTTGAAGTTTACCATGGGATTTATCAGCTTCCATAGAGAATTCGGTGTCCCTGATCCTTTGGTTTCAGTGGCGCTGGCTACTTCTAAAGAGGATCGGAATACTAATGACGCCAGCCAGGGTGCAGAGCATTAAAGAGGATTGGCCAGCATGTCTGCCTGCTTGAAGTAGCAATTTCCTGCGCATACATTTGCATAGTAAATATCACTGTAAATAGCAGAAACTCTTGAAACCCAGGGTGCCATCTCTCTCTCTCTCTCTATATATATATATATGTCTGAAACAGACTAGAAGTCTGTTTCAGACATTTACTGGAGTACGTATCAAGGATTCGGTGACGAATCACTCACCAGAATCTCTTTCTGGAACATGACCTAACATTGTACAAGCCATAACGAGTCACCGAAAATAAAATAAACCTTTAGCAGAACCCGAAAGAACGTTTAAATCCATATGTATAGACAACCGGTGTACAGAATGGATCAGCGATGAGAGCTGACGAACAAGTGGGTCAAGAGGTACTAGTGTGACGGACCAGTGTGACGGACTAGTGTGACGGGGTTAAACCGGGGGTGAGAATAAACGAATGGTATGGTTTAATATATTCCTGGGCTGGTCCCGCTAGTATAAACTGCCATGTTTGGTAAACCGGGTACTATTAATGTCATTTATAATTACTTCCTGAATTACGCCTAATTTGAGACTATGATCCAGCACTAAGAAACAATTAAACCACAGCTACGCTCCACCCCACACACGTAGTTGTTCACCAAGCCTGGAGAACATTGTGGTTGTTCAACAGGCCTGAAGAACAGTGTGGTTGTTCACCAGGCCTGGAGAACATTGTGGTTGTTCACCAGGCCTGGAGAACATTGTGGTTGTTCACCAGGCCTGGAGAACATTGTGGTAGTTCACCAGGCCTGAAGAACAGTGTGGTTGTTCACCAGGCCTGGAGAACATTGTGGTTGTTCACCAGGCCTGAAGAACAGTGTGGTTGTTCACCAGGCCAGGAGAACATTGTGGTTGTTCACCAGGCCAGGAGAACATTGTGGTTGTTCACCAGGCCTGAAGAACATTGTGGTTGTTCACCAGGCCTGGAGAACATTGTGGTTGTTCACCAGGCCTGAAGAACAGTGTGGTTGTTCACCAGGCCTGGAGAACATTGTGGTTGTTCACCAGGCTTGGAGAACACTGTGGTTGTTCACCAGGCCTGGAGAACATTGTGGTTGTTCACCAGGCCTGGAGAACATTGTGGTTGTTCACCAGGCCTGGAGAACATTGTGGTTGTTCACCAGGCCTGGAGAACATTGTGGTTGTTCACCAGGCCTGAAGAACAGTGTGGTTGTTCACCAGGCCTGGAGAACATTGTGGTTGTTCACCAGGCCAGGAGAACATTGTGGTTGTTCACCAGGCCTGTAGAACATTGTGGTTGTTCACCAGGCCTGGAGAACATTGTGGTTGTTCACCAGGCGTGGAGAACATTGTGGTTGTTCACCAGGCCTGAAGAACATTGTGATTGTTCACCAGGCCTGTAGAACATTGTGGTTGTTCACCAGGCCTGAAGAACATTGTGGTTGTTCACCAGGCCTGAAGAACATTGTGGTTGTTCACCAGGCCTGAAGAACAGTGTGGTTGTTCACCAGGCCTGCAGAACATTGTGGTTGTTCACCAGGCCTGAAGAACATTGTGGTTGTTCACCAGGCCTGGAGAACATTGTGGTTGTTCACCAGGCCTGAAGAACAGTGTGGTTGTTCACCAGGCCTGGAGAACATTGTGGTTGTTCACCAGGCCTGAAGAACATTGTGGTTGTTCACCAGGCCTGGAGAACATTGTGGTTGTTCACCAGGCCTGAAGAACAGTGTGGTTGTTCACCAGGCCTGGAGAACAATGTGGTTGTTCATCAGGCCTTGAGAACACTGTGGTTGTTCACCAGGCCTGGAGAACACTGTGGTTGTTCACCATGCCTGGAGAACACTGGTTGTTCACCAGGTCTGGAGAACACTGGGGTTGTTCACCAGGCCTGGAGAAGATTGTGGTCGTTCACCAGGCCTGAAGAACAGTGTGGTTGTTCACCAGGCCTGGAGAACATTGTGGTTGTTCACCAGGCCTGGAGAACATTGTGGTTGTTCACCAGGCCAGGAGAACATTGTGGTTGTTCACCAGGCCTGGAGAACATTGTGATTGTTCACCAGCCCTGGAGAACATTGTGGTTGTTCACCAGTCCTGGAGAACACTGTGGTTGTTCACCAGGCCTGGAGAACATTGTGGTTGTTCACCAGGCTTAAAGAACAGTGTGGTTGTTCACCAGGCCTGGAAAACATTGTGGTTGTTCACCAGGCCAGGAGAACATTGTGGTTGTTCACCAGTCCTGGAGAACATTGTGGTTGTTCACCAGGCCTGGAGAACATTGTGGTTGTTTACCAGGCCTGTAGAACATTGTGGTTGTTCACCAGGCCTGAAGAACACTGTGGTTGTTCACCAGGCCTGAAGAACACTGTGGTTGTTCACCAGGCCTGAAGAACACTGTGGTTGTTCACCAGGTCTGGAGAACACTGTGGTTGTTCACCAGGCCTGGAGAACACTGTGGTTGTTCACCAGGCCTGAAGAACATTGTGGTTGTTCACCAGGCCTGGAGAACATTGTGGTTGTTCACCAGGCCTGAAGAACAGTGTGGTTGTTCACCAGGCCTGGAGAACATTGTGGTTGTTCACCAGGCCTGGAGAACACTGTGGTTGTTCACCAGGCCTGGAGAACACTGTGGTTGTTCACCAGGCCTGGAGAACACTGGTTGTTCACCAGGCCTGGAGAACACTGTGGTTGTTCACCAGGCCTGGAGAAGATTGTGGTCGTTCACCAGGCCTGAAGAACAGTGTGGTTGTTCACCAGGCCTGGAGAACATTGTGACTGTTCACCAGCCCTGGAGAACATTGTGGTTGTTCACCAGTCCTGGAGAACACTGTGGTTGTTCACCAGGCCTGGAGAACATTGTGGTTGTTCACCAGGCTTAAAGAACAGTGTGGTTGTTCACCAGGCCTGGAGAACATTGTGGTTTTTCACCAGGCCAGGAGAACATTGTGGTTGTTCACCAGTCCTGGAGAACATTGTGGTTGTTCACCAGGCCTGGAGAACATTGTGGTTGTTCACCAGGCCTGAAGAACACTGTGGTTGTTCACCAGGCCTGAAGAACACTGTGGTTGTTCACCAGGTCTGGAGAACACTGTGGTTGTTCACCAGGCCTGGAGAACACTGTGGTTGTTCACCAGGCCTGAAGAACACTGTGGTTGTTCACCACTGTGGTTGTTCACCAGGCCTGGAGAACACTGGTTGTTCACCAGGCCTGGAGAACACTGTGGTTGTTCACCAGGCCTGGAGAAGATTGTGGTCGTTCACCAGGCCTGAAGAACAGTGTGGTTGTTCACCAGGCCTGGAGAACATTGTGGTTGTTCACCAGGCCTGGAGAACATTGTGGTTGTTCACCAGGCCAGGAGAACATTGTGGTTGTTCACCAGGCCTGGAGAACATTGTGATTGTTTACCAGCCCTGGAGAACATTGTGGTTGTTCACCAGTCCTGGAGAACACTGTGGTTGTTCACCAGGCCTGGAGAACATTGTGGTTGTTCACCAGGCTTAAAGAACAGTGTGGTTGTTCACCAGGCCTGGAGAACATTGTGGTTGTTCACCAGGCCAGGAGAACATTGTGGTTGTTCACCAGTCCTGGAGAACATTGTGGTTGTTCACCAGGCCTGGAGAACATTGTGGTTGTTTACCAGGCCTGTAGAACATTGTGGTTGTTCACCAGGCCTGAAGAACACTGTGGTTGTTCACCAGGCCTGAAGAACACTGTGGTTGTTCACCAGGCCTGGAGAACTTTGTGGTTGTTCACCAGGCCTGGAGAACACTGTGTTGTAATGGACTCCAGTTAAGCTAGCACAGACGAGAAGGCAAAAAACAAATGTTCCTTAAACACACACACACACACACACACCTAGAAAGGAACGATCTCATCAACAGTAGCCAACATGGTTTCAGGGACGGGAAATCCTGTGTCACAAACCTACTGGAGTTCTATGACAAGGTGACAGCAGTATGACAAGAGAGAGAGGGGTGGGTGGATTGCATTTTCTTGGACTGCAAGAAGGCGTTTGACACAGTTCCACACAAGAGATTGGTGCAAAAACGGGAGGACCAAGCAGGGATAACAGGGAAGGCACTACAATGGATCAGGGAATACTTGTCAGGAAGACAGCAGCGAGTCATGGTACGTGGCGAGGTGTCAGAGTGGGCACCTGTGACTAGCGGGGTCCCACAGGGGTCAGTCCTAGGACCAGTGCTGTTTCTGGTATTTGTGAACGACATGACGGAAGGAATAGACTCTGAGGTGTCCCTGTTTGCAGATGACGTGAAGTTGATGAGAAGAATTCACTCGATCGAAGACCAGGCAGAACTACAAAGGGATCTGGACAGGCTGCAAACCTGGTCCAGCAATTGGCTCCTGGAGTTCAATCCCACCAAGTGCAAAGTCATGAAGATTGGTTAAGGGCAAAGAAGACCGCAGACGGAGTACAGTCTAGGGGGCCAGAGACTACAAACCTCACTCAAGGAAAAAGATCTTGGGGTGAGTATAACACCAGGCACATCTCCTGAAGCGCACATCAACCAAATAACTGCTGCAGCATATGGGCGCCTAGCAAACCTCAGAACAGCATTCCGACATCTTAATAAGGAATCATTCAGGACCCTGTACACCGTGTACGTTAGGCCCATATTGGAGTATGCGGCACCAGTTTGGAACCCACACCTAGCCAAGCACGTAAAGAAACTAGAGAAAGTGCAAAGGTTTGCAACAAGACTAGTCCCAGAGCTAAGAGGTATGTCCTACGAGGAGAGGTTAAGGGAAATCAACCTGACGACACTGGAGGACAGGAGAGATAGGGGGGACATGATAACGACATACAAAATACTGAGAGGAATTGACAAGGTGGACAAAGACAGGATGTTCCAGAGATTGGACACAGTAACAAGGGGACACAGTTGGAAGCTGAAGACACAGATGAATCACAGGGATGTTAGGAAGTATTTATTCAGCCACAGAGTAGTCAGTAAGTGGAATAGTTTGGGAAGCGATGTAGTGGAGGCAGGATCCATACATAGCTTTAAGCAGAGGTATGATAAAGCTCACGGCTCAGGGAGAGCGACCTAGTAGCGATCAGTGAAGAGGGGGGCCAAGAGCTCGGACTCGACCCCCGCAACCTCAACTAGGTGAGTACAACTAGGTGAGTACACACAGGAGGAAGACAACAGTCAAAGACCAGGTGATAAGGCTGAGGAAAGAAGGTGAACTCACAAGAAACGATCAAGAGGTATGTGAGGAGCTCAACATGAGATTTAAGGAAGTATTTACAGTGTAGACAGGAAGACCTGTCGGGGGACAGACCAGATGGGGACACCAGCAAGGAATATACCAACAAGTGTTGGATGACATACATACATACAGATGAGGAGGAGGTGAAGAAACTGCTAAGGGACATCGATACCTCAAAGGCAATGGGACCGGACATCTCCCCGTGGGTCCTTAGAGAGGGAGCGGATATGTTGTGTGTGCCATTTACCACAATCTTCAACACGTCCCTGGAAACTGGGCAACTACCTGAGGTATGGAAGACGGCAAATGTAGTTCCCATTTTTAAAAAAGGAAACAGAAAAGAGGCACTAAACTATAGACCTGTGTCACTGACGTGTATAGTATGCAAAGTTATGGAGAAGATTATCAGGAGGACAGTGGTGGAGCACCTGGAACGGAACAAGAGTATAAACGTCAACCAGCATGGATTCATGGAAGGAAAATTCTGTGTCACAAACCTTCTGGAGTTTTATGATAAAGTAACAGAAGTAAGACACGAGAGAGAGGGGTGGGTTGATTGCATCTTCTTGGACTGCAAGAAGGCCTTTGACACAGTTCCTCACAAGAGATTAGTGCAGGAGCTAGAGGATCAGGCTCATATAACAGGAAGGACACTGCAATGGATCAGAGAATGCCTGACAGGGAGGCAAGAACGAGTCATAGTATGTAATGATGTATCACAATGGGCACCTGTGACGAGTGGGGTCCCACAGGGGTCGGTCCTAGGACCAGTGCTATTTTTGGTATATGTGAAAGACATGATGGAAGGGTTAGACTCAGAGGTGTCCCTGTTCGCAGACGATGTGAAGTTAATGAGGAAAATTAAAACAGATGAGGACCGGGCAGGACTTCAGAGAGACCTGGACAGACTGGACACCTGGTCCAGCAAATGGCTTCTCGAATTTAATCCCGCCAAATGCAAAGTCATGAAGATAGGGGAAGGGCAAAGAAGGCCGCAGACAGAGTATAGGCTAGGTGGCCAAAGACTGCAAACCTCGCTCAAGGAGAAAGATCTTGGAGTGAGTATAACACCGAGCATGTCTCCGGAAGCACACATCAACCAGGTAACTGCTGCAGCATGTGGGCGCCTGGCAAACCTGAGAACAGCGTTCCGATACCTTAATAAGGAATCGTTCAAGACACTGTACACCGTGTACGTCAGGCCCATACTGGAGTATGCAGCACCTGTTTGGAACCCGCACTTGATAAAGCACGTCAAGAAACTATAGAAAGTGCAAAGGTTTGCGACAAGGTTAGTTCCAGAGCTAAGGGAAATGTCTTATGAAGAAAGGTTAAGAGAAATCGGCCTGACGACACTAGAGGACAGGAGGGTCAGGGGAGACATGATAACGACATATAAAATACTGCGCGGAATAGACAAGGTGGACAAATACAAGATGTTCCAGGGAGGGGACACAGAAACAAGAGGTCACAATTGGAAGTTGAAGACACAGATGAGTCAGAGAGATATTAGGAAGTATTTCTTCAGTCATAGAATTGTCAGGCAGTGGAATAGCCTAGAAAGTGATGTATTGGAGGCAGGAACCATACATAGCTTTAAGACAAGGTAAGATAAAGCTCATGGAGCGAGGAGAGAGAGAACCCAGTAGCAACCGGTGAAGAGGCGGGGCCAGGAGCTAGGACTCGACCCCTGCCACCACAAATAGATGAGTACACACACACGCACACACACACACACACACACACACACACACACACACACACACACACACACACACACACACACACACACACACACACACACACACACACAAATACACACATGATGAGAGCAATAGAGCGATGGTTGACACACTGGCTGCAGTTGCCAGAAGAGCTCATGCATGCAGGGCAAAGCTCCTGATCATGGGTGACTTTAACCACAAGGAAATCGATTGGGAGAACTTGGAGCCACATGGGGGCCAAGATACATGGAAGGCTAAGATGATGGAGGTGGTGTACCAACACGTAAGGGACACTACAAGAGAGAGAGGAGAGGATAAACCAGCAAGACTGGACCTAGTATTCATCTTGAGTAGTGCAGATATTGAGGACATCACATATAAAACACCCCTTGCGGCCAGCGATCATGTGGTTTTAAGCTTCGAATACACAGTAGAGCTACAAGTGGAGGGGGAAGCAGGAAGGCCAGGGCGAATGTAGCCAAACTACAAGAAAGGGGACTACACGGGAATGAGAAACTTCCTGAACGGGCTTCAGTGGGACAGAGAACTGGCAGGGAAGCCAGTTAATGAGATGATGGAATTTGTAACAACCATGTGCAAGGAGGCTGAGGAGAGGTTTGTACCCAAGGGTAACAGGAATAATGAAAAAGCCAGGATGAGCCCATGGTTTACCCAAAGGTGCAGGGAGGTAACAACCAAGTGTGCTAGGGAATGGAAGGCAAAGGACCCAGGAGAATAAGGAGAGCAGTCGTAGAGCCAGAAATGAATATGCACAGATAAGAAGGGAGGGCCAACGACAATATGAAAACGACATATCAGCGAAAGCCAAATCTGACCCGAAGCTGTTATACAGCCACATCAGGAGGAAAACAACAGTCAAGGACCAGGTAATCAGGCTAAGGAAGGAGGAGAGACAAGAAATGACCGTGAAGTATGTGAGGAACTCAACAAGAGATTCAAAGAAGTGTTCACAGAGGAGACAGAAGGGGCTCCAGAAAGACGGAGAGGTGGGGTACACCAAGTGCTAGACACAGTACAGACAACCGAGGAAGAGGCTTCTGGGTGAGCTAGATACCTCAAAGGCAATGGGGCCGGATAACATCTCCCTATGGGTCCTGAGAGAGGGAGCAGAGGCGCTATGGTACCCCTAACAACAATATTCAATACATCTATCGAAACAGGGAGATTGCCTGAGGCATGGAAGACAGCAAATGTAGTCCCAATCTTTAAAAAAGGAGACAGACATGAAGCACTAAACTACAGACCAGTGTCACTGACATGTATAGTATGCAAAGTCATGGAGAAGATTATCAGGAGAAGAGCGGTGGAACACCTGGAAAGGAATGATCTCATCAACAGCAGCCAACATGGTTTCAGGGACGGGAAATCCTGTATTACAAACCTACTGGAGTTCTACGACTTGGTAACATCAGTAAGACAAGAGAGAGAGGGCTGGGTGGATTGCATTTTCTTGGACTGCAAGAAGGCGTTTGACACAGTTCCACACAAGAGATTAGTGCAAAAACTGGAGGACCAAGTAGGGATACCAGGGAAGGCACTACAATGGATCAAGGAATACTTGTCAGGAAGACAGCAGCGAGTCATAGTACGTGGCGAGGTGTCAGAGTAGGCACCTCTGACCAGCGGGGTCCCACAGGGGTCAGTAATAGGACCAGTGCTGTTTCTGGTATTTGTGAACGACATGACGAAGTGTCCCTCTTTGCAGATGACGTGAAGTTGATGAGAAGAATTCATTCGATCGAAGACCAGGCAGAACTACAAAGGGATCTGGACAGGGTGCAGACCTGGTCCAGCAATTTTCTCCTGGAGTTCAACCCCACCAAGTGCAAAGTCATGAAGATTGGGGAAGGGCAAAGAAAACCGCAGACGGAATACAGTCTAGGGGGTTAGAGACTACAAACCTCACTCAAGGAAAAAGATCTTGGGGTGAGTATAACACCAGGCACATCTCCTGAAGCGCACATCAACCAAATAACTGCCGCAGCATATGGTCGCCTGGCAAACCTCAGAACAGCATTCCGACATCTTAATAAGGAATCGTTCAGGACCCTGTACACCGTGTACGTTAGGCCCATATTGGAGAATGCGGCACCAGTTTGGAACCCACACCTAGCCAAGCATGTAAAGAAACTAGAGAAAGTGCAAAGGTTTGCAACAAGACTAGTCCCAGAGTTAAAAGGTATGTCCTATGAGGAGAGGTTAAGGGAAATCAACCTGACGACACTGGAGGACAGGAGAGATAGGGGGGACATGATAACGACATACAAAATACTGAGAGGAATTGACAAGGTGGACAAAGACAGGATGTTCCAGAGATTGGACACAGTAACAAGGGGACACAGTTGGAAGCTGAAGACACAGATGAATCACAGGGATGTTAGGAAGTATTTCTTCAGCCACAAAGTAGTCAGGAAGTGGAATAGTTTGGGAAGCGATGTAGTGGAGGCAGGATCCATACATAGCTTTAAGCAGAGGTACGATAAAGCTCATGGTTCAGGGAGAGTGACCTAGTAGCGACCAGTGAAGAGGCGGGGCCAGGAGCTTGGACTCGACCCCTGCAACCTCAACTAGGTGAGTACAACTAGGTGAGTACAAACACACACACACACACACACACACACACACACACACACACACACACACACACACACACACACACACACACAGCTCCTGGAGTGGCCAGGAGCTTGGACTCGACCCCTGCAACCTCGACTAGGCGAGTACTAGGTGAGTACACACACACACACACAAACACACACACACACACACACACACACACATACACAAACACACATTCACACACACACACACACATACACACAAACACACATTCACACACACACACACAAACACACACGAATACACAGACACAGGGAGGCCCAAAGACAATATGAAAATGACATAGCAGCGAAAGCCAAATCTGACCCGAAACTGTTGTACAGCCACATCAGGAGGAAAACAACAGTCAAGGACCAGGTAATCAGGCTAAGGAAGGAAGGAGGAGAGACAACAGGAAATGACCGTGAAGTATGTGAAGAACTCAACAAGAGATTCAAAGAAGTGTTCACAGAGGAGACAGAAGGGACTCCAGAAAGACGGAGAGGTGGGGCACACCACCAAGTGCTGGACACAGTGCACACAACCGAGGAAGAAGTGAAGAGGCTTCTGAGTGAGCTAGATACCTCAAAGGCAATGGGGCCAGATAACATCTCCCCATGGGTATTGAGAGAGGGAGCAGAGGCGCTATGTGTACCCTTAACAACAATATTCAATACATCTATCGAAACAGGGAGATTGCCTGAGGCATGGAAGACAGCAAATGTAGTCCCAATCTTTAAAAAAGGAGACAGACATGAAGCGTTAAACTACAGACCAGTGTCACTGACATGTATAGTATGCAAAATCATGGAGAAGATTATCAGGAGAAGAGTGGTGGAACACCTAGAAAGGAATGATCTCATCAACAGCAGCCAGCATGGTTTCAGGGACGGGAAATCCTGTGTCACAAACCTACTGGAGTTCTATGACATGGTGACAGCAGTAAGACAAGAGAGAGAGGGGTGGGTGGATTGCATTTTCTTGGACTGCAAGAAGGCGTTTGACACAGTTCCCCACAAGAGATTGGTGCAAAAACTGGAGGACCAAGCAGGGATAACAGGGAAGGCACTACAATGGATCAGGGAATACTTGTCAGGAAGACAGCAGCGAGTCATGGTACGTGGCGAGGTGTCAGAGTGGGCACCTGTGACCAGCGGGGTCCCGCAGGGGTCAGTCCTAGGACCAGTGCTGTTTCTGGTATTTGTGAACGACATGACGGAAGGAATAGACTCTGAGGTGTCCCTGTTTGCAGATGACGTGAAGTTGATGAGAAGAATACACTCGATCGAAGACCAGGCAGAACTACAAAGGGATCTGGACAGGCTGCAGACCTGGTCCAGCAATTGGCTCCTGGAGTTCAATCCCACCAAGTGCAAAGTCATGAAGATTGGGGAAGGGCAAAGAAGGCCGCAGACGGAGTACAGTCTAGGGGGTCAGAGACTACAAACCTCACTCAAGGAAAAAGATCTTGGGGTGAGTATAACACCAGGCACATCTCCTGAAGCGCACATCAACCAAATAACTGCTGCAGCATATGGGCGCCTAGCAAACCTCAGAACAGCATTCCGACATCTTAATAAGGAATCGTTCAGGACCCTGTACACCGTATACGTTAGGCCCATATTGGAGTATGCGGCACCAGTTTGGAACCCACACCTAGCCAAGCACGTAAAGAAACTAGAGAAAGTGCAAAGGTTTGCAACAAGACTAGTCCCAGAGCTAAGAGGTATGTCCTACGAGGAGAGGTTAAGGGAAATCAACCTGACGACACTGGAGGACAGGAGAGATAGGGGGGACATGATAACGACATACAAAATACTGAGGGGAATTGACAAGGTGGACAAAGACAGGATGTTCCAGAGTTTGGACACAGCAACAAGGGGACACAGTTGGAAGCTAAAGACACAGATGAATCACAGGGATGTTAGGAAGTATTTCTTCAGCCACAGAGTAGTCAGTAAGTGGAATAGTTTGGGAAGCGATGTAGTGGAGGCAGGATCCATACATAGCTTTAAGCAGAGGTATGATAAAGCTCACGGCTCGGGGAGAGTGACCTAGTAGCGATCAGTGAAGAGGCGGGGCCAGGAGCTCGGACTCGACCCCCGCAACCTCAACTAGGTGAGTACAACTAGGTGAGTACACACACAAACACACATTCACACAAACACACACACACACAAACACACATTCACACACACACACACACACACACATACACACAAACACACATTCACACACACACACACACACACACACACACAAACACACATTCACACACACACAAACACACATTCACACACACACACACATACATACACACAAACCTTACACTGACGTTTACTGAATCACTTACAGTGTCACCTTACACTGACGTTTACTGAATCACTTACAGTGTCACCTTACACTGACGTTTACTGAATCACTTACAGTGTCACCTTACACTGACGTTTAACGAGTCATGTATGCTGTTACAATTAAATTAATTTACACTGCCATTTACACCGTCATTTACCTTCGTCACTCCAGCATTTACACGCTGACAGCATGTTTACACACTCTTGGCCACTCGCCTACTCTAGAAAACGGAGAGGTTGGCGAAGGGCTCTTGATCCATGGAACTGATGAAGGTCTCCCCTTCCTCGGATCAAACCTGATTGATGATCCATTGCCCAGGGGCTGTATGATGCATGCGGGTTAAGCTTTTCTGCACGGTTTTCATTGGTATAATTTGTTGAGGCTGGAGGCTTAGGATGGAGGACGAGGCTGGAGGACGAGGCTGGAGGACGAGGCTGGAGGACGAGGCTGGAGGACGAGGCTGGAGGACGAGGCTGGAGGACGAGGCTGGAGGTTGAGGTTGAAGCTGGAGGTTGCTACGTCCTGGGGGAAATCTGTAATACTTCTTTCAGTTAACAGTTTTTTTCCGCGAGTGCAGCAGCAGCTGGAGGCAGAAGTTACTGCTGGAGTAGCTACCAACTTCCACTCTCCTGGGTCTCTTACACTCTCTTTAATTTTTCCCTTCCTCACTCTCTCTTTCTCTCTCTCTCTCTCTCTCTCTCCTTTCTCTCCCCCTCTTTCGCTCCTTTCCCAACATCCTTGTATCTCACTCATTCCTCCCCTTCCCTCTTCTATCTGTTTACCTGAGTCTTTCTATTTTTTTCACCCTCTTGAACTCCCCCAGCACTCGTGTACCTGGCACTGCCCCCAGCACTCGTGTACCTGGCACTGCCCCCCAGCACTCGTGTGCCTGGCACTGCCCCCAGCACTCGTGTACCTGGCACTGTCTCCCCCAGCACTCGTGTACCTGGCACTGCCTCCCCCCCTCACCGGACATTTAACAAGTGGATCACAACTTCGTCTCCACATATTACAAGTACCTAACTTAAGTCAGAGTTGTGGCAGGTTTGCAGAGGAGAAGTTATGCAAGTCATATCTTAAGTTTGCTTTTCACCATCTTTGACGTCTTGTTCCCCGTATTTCGGCGCCGGGAGAGAGCCTTACGCATTACCATCCTTACCTCAGACATCTAGATAATGCGTGATAATCGTGGGAGGGGACAAGGAGCTAGTGCTCAACACATGAATAAACCCTTGCATGAAAATTAGACAGGTGTGCATTATCTGGGTATCTTTATTGTAGACGTTTCGCCATCCAGTGGCTTTATCAATACAGATTCCAGGACATAATTGGAAGACAGTAGAACTATTTACAACAGATGAGGTAATCAGTCCCTCAGTCTTGGAGTTGGTGATGAGCACCATAATATTCATTTTGGCATACATGGGAGCACATGGGAGTTTGTGCAAGCACATGAGAAACACAAATAGCAGAAGACTTTTGAAGTCTGCCGAGGCTGTCTGCCGAGAAGAACCATCTATTCCTGTCTAAATTAACTCTTATCTAAGAACCACTACACTGGCCGGCTAGTACCTAGTGACCCAACCACACCTGTCTCTCAACCTGCCAGCACCTAGTGACCCAACCACACCTGTGTCTCAACCTGCCAGCACCTAGTGACGCAACCACACCTGTCTCTCAACCTGCCAGTACCTAGTGGCGCAACCACACCTGTCTCTCAACCTGCCAGTACCTAGTGACGCAACCACACCTGTCTCAACCTGCCAGCACCTAGTGGCGCAACCACACCTGTCTCTCAACCTGCCAGTTCCTAGTGGAGCAACCACACCTGTCTCTCAACCTGCGAGCACCTAGTGGCGCAACCACACCTGTCTCTCAACCTGCCAGTACCTAGTGACGCAACCACACCTGTCTCTCAACCTGCCAGTACCTAGTGACGCAACCACACCTGTCTCTCAACCTGCCAGTACCTAGTGACGCAACCACACCTGTCTCTCAACCTGCCAGTACCTAGTGACGCAACCACACCTGTCTCTCAACCTGCCAGCACCTAGTGACGCAACCACACCTGTCTCTCAACCTGCCAGCACCTAGTGACGCAACCACACCTGTCTCTCAACCTGCCAGCACCTAGTGACGCAACCACACCTGTCTCTCAACCTGCCAGCACCTAGTGACGCAACCACACCTGTCTCTCAACCTGCCAGTACCTAGTGACGCAACCACACCTGTCTCTTAACCTGCCAGTAACTAGTGACGCAACCACACCTGTCTCTCAACCTGCCAGCACCTAGTGACGCAACCACACCTGTCTCTCAACCTGCCAGCACCTAGTGACGCAACCACACCTGTCTCTCAACCTGCCAGCACCTAGTGACGCAACCACACCTGTCTCAATACAAGCAATACTGGACACAGTGGAAAGTGAGAACAATGGAAATTGGGCCCAATGGAAGTTGTAAACAATAAAAATTCGGTACAATTAACAAGAGACAAAAATGAAACGTTGCTAATTATCATCTCTGAGGCTGTGGGTCCCCAATACATTATACGTATATATATATATATATATATATATATATATATATATATATATATATATATATATATATATATATATATAATATATATATATATATATATATATATATATATACAAACACTGATCTCTGGCTCCTTCATTACCACTTCCATCATCATTATCACTTATCACCATTATTATCCATCACCACCCTTATTATAACTCATCACTACCATTATTATCACTCATCACCACCATTATTATAACTCATCATTATCGTTATCACTCATCAACATCACTATTACTCATCATCATCATCATCATCATCAACTGTCAGCTCAAGAAAATACATCAGTGAAACACAACTAATTATGACGTTCACTCATTATTTAAGGTTTTCATATCCCAGTGAAGTAGATTATGATTATACCATGTTAGTGTGAGCTGCTCCCTCCCCCTGTCACTGTCCCCCTCCTGTCACTGTCCCCCCTCCTGTCACTGTCCCTCCCCCTGTCACTGTCCCTCCCCCTGTCACTGTCCCACCCCCAGTCACTGTCCCACCCCCTGTCACTGTCCCCCCCTGTCACTGTCCCCCTCCTGTCACTGTCCCTCCCCCGGTCACTGTCCCTCCCCCCACCTGTCACTGTCCCTTCCCCTGTCACTGTCCCTCCCCCTGTCACTGTCCCTCCCCTGTCACTGTCCCTCCCCCTGTCACTGTCCCTCCCCCAGTCACAGTCCCCCTGTCCCCCTCCTGTCACTGTCCCTCCCCCTGTCACTGTCCCCCTCCTGTCACTGTCCCTCCCCCTGTCACTGTCCCTCCCCCTGTCACTGTCCCTCCCCCTGTCACTGTCCCTCCCCCGGTCACTGTCCCCCTCCTGTCACTGTCCCTCCCCCTGTCACTGTCCCTCCCCCTGTCACTGTCCCCCTCCTGTCACTGTCCCTCCCCCTGTCACTGTCCCTCCCCCTGTCACTGTCCCCCCTCCTGTCACTGTCCCCCTCCTGTCACTGTCCCTCCCCCTCTGTCACTGTCCCCCCTCCCTGTCACTGTCCCTCACCCCTCCTGCCACTGTCCCCCTGTCACTGTCCCCCTCCTGTCACTGTCCCTCCCCCTCTGTCACTGTCCCCCCTCCCGTCACTGTCCCTCCCCTCCTGCCACTGTCCCCCTGTCACTGTCCCCCTCCTGTCACTGTCCCTCCCCTCCTGTCACTGTCCCTCCCCCTGTCACTGTCTCCCTCCTGTCACTGTCCCCCTCCTGTCACTGTCCCCCCTCCTGTCACTGTCCCCCTCCTGTCACTGTCCCTCCCCTCCTGTCACTGTCCCTCCCCCTGTCACTGTCTCCCTCCTGTCACTGTCCCCCCTCCTGTCACTGTCCCCCTCTGTCACTGTCCCCCCTCCTGCCACTGTCCCCCTCTGTCACTGTCCCTCCCCCTCTGTCACTGTCCCCCCTCCTGTCACTGTCCCTCCTCTCTGTCACTGTCCCCCTCCTGCCACTGTCCCCTTCTGTCACTGTCCCCCCTCCTGCCACTGTCCCCCCTCCTGCCACTGTCCCACCTCCTGTCACTGTCCCTCCCCCTGTCACTGTCCTTCCCCTCCTGTCACTGTCCTTCCCCTCCTGTCACTGTCCCTCTCCTGTCACTGTCCCCCTCCTGTCACTGTCCCTCCCCTCCTGTCACTGTCCGTTCCCTCCTGTCACTGTCCCTCCCCTCCTGGCACTGTCCCCCTCCTGTCACTGTCCCCCTCCTGTCACTGTCCCCCCTCCTGCCACTGGCCCCCTCCTGTCACTGTCCCTCCCCTCCTGTCACTGTCCCTCCCCCTGTCACTGTCCCCCCTCCTGTGACTGCCCCTCCCCTCCTGTCACTGTCCCTCCCCCTGTCACTGTCTCCCTCCTGTCACTGTCCCTCCCCTCCTGTCACTGTCCCTCCCCCTGTCACTGCCCCTCCCGGTCACTGTCTTTCCCGGTCACTGTCCCTCCCGGCCACTGTCCCTCCCGGTAACTGTCCCTCCCAGTCACTGTCCCTCCTGGTCACCGTCCTGCCACTGTCCCTCCCGACCACTGTCCCTCCCGGTCACTGTCCCTCCCGGTCATTGTCCGTCCAGGTCATTGTCCCTTCCAGTCACTGTCCCTCCCGGTCACTGTCCCTCCCGGTCATTGTCCCTTAGGTCACTGTCCCTCCCGGTCACTGTCCCTCCCGGTCACTGTCCCTCCCGGTCACTGTCCCTCCCGGTCACACTGGTCTCTTACAACAATACAACTAATTACTGCTTTTTGGACGGACTGCCTCCTGTCTTTTACGTCACAGAACCAAACTGTCTCTCTCCCTTTCAAAGCGATGAGAGAGAGAGAGAGAGAGAGAGAGAGAGAGAGAGAGAGAGAGAGAGAGAGAGAGAGAGAGAGACAAAAAGGCCTACTTCATTTTTTTTTAGCACACTGGCTGTCTTTCTATCGAGGCAGGATGACCCGAAAAAAAGAAGAAACACTTTCTCCATCACTCACACTATCACCGTCCTGCCAGAGGTGCTCCAGTACTACAGTACAGAAACCCTTTCAAACTGCAAATATACCCACCACGCGCTTAAAGTGCAGGTACTGCACCTTCCACCTCCAGGACTACACAAACCTAAACAAACAATTACAACCCGGACCAGCAGAGATAAAACACGGAAGGAATCCATTTGCCTTCTCACAAATTTTCTTTTATTATTCAAAAACGCTTTAATTAATCGATCTGCTTCATTTTTTCAAATCTGATGTAATGTATCTAGGGTAAGACTGATGGGATTATTTGTATTTGTGGGTATCCTGTGTACGGTGAGATGTAGTTCGAGGGCGAGGAGAGGAAGTTCGAGGGCGAGGAGAGGAAGTTCGAGGGCGAGGAGAGGAAGTTCGAGGGCGAGGAGGGGAAGTTCGAGGGCGAGGAGAGGAAGTTCGAGGGCGAGGAGAGGAAGTTCGAGGGCGAGGAGAGGAAGATCGAGGACGAGGAGGGGAAGTTCGAGGGCGAGGAGAGGAAGATCGAGGGCGAGGAGAGGAAGTTCGAGGGCGAGGAGAGGAAGTTCGAGGGCGAGGAGAGGAAGTTCGAGGGCGAGGAGGGGAAGTTCGAGGGCGAGGAGGGGAAGTTCGAGGGCGAGGAGAGGAAGTTCGAGGGCGAGGAGAGGAAGTTCGAGGGCGAGGAGAGGAAGTTCGAGGGCGAGGAGAGGAAGTTCGAGGGCGAGGAGAGGAAGTTCGAGGGCGAGGAGGGGAAGTTCGAGGGCGAGGAGAGGAAGTTCGAGGGCGAGGAGAGGAAGTTCGAGGGCGAGGAGAGGAAGTTCGAGGGCGAGGAGAGGAAGTTCGAGGGCGAGGAGAGGAAGTTCGAGGGCGAGGAGAGGAAGTTCGAGGGCGAGGAGAGGAAGTTCGAGGGCGAGGAGAGGAAGTTCGAGGGCGAGGAGAGGAAGTTCGAGGGCGAGGAGAGGAAGTTCGAGGGCGAGGAGAGGAAGTTCGAGGGCGAGGAGAGGAAGTTCGAGGACGAGGAGAGGAAGTTCGAGGACGAGGAGAGGAAGTTCGAGGACGAGGAGAGGAAGTTCGAGGACGAGGAGAGGAAGATCGAGGGCGAGGAGAGGAAGATCGAGGGCGAGGAGAGGAAGTTCGAGGACGAGGAGAGGAAGATCGAGAACAATATAGCAGCTACAGCAAAACTGACCCACAATTGTTACACAGTTACATCAAGAGTAAGGTGGTGGTGTAGGACAGTTACAAGACTGAGGAGGGAAGGGAAGCTGCTCACGGAGGATAAGGAAGTCAGAGAGGATATCCAAGAATTTTTTCTTAGAGTTTTTGCTTGACAAAACAGACCATAGAGGAAATGGGGGCATTGCTAGCGGATTTGGACACATCCCTCTCTTCTTTTAGCCTTTCCTCTCACCCTCTAGCCTCCTCTCCTTCCCACCATTCCTTTTTTTCTCTCTGGTCTTTCTTTACGAGATCTCTCCATTTATTCTTCCTCTAGCCTCTTCTTCCACCCTCGATCCATTCCTCTTCCCTTCTAGTCTTCCCTTCATCCATACATACCTCTTTCCATTTAATCTCCTGTCTACCCTCCTTCCTCCCCTTCTCTGTCTCTCTCTCTCTCTCTACCTCGCTCACTCAGTACACTGCCCCTCTGAGATGAACAGCTGATGGCGTGTCTCTGATGAAGTAATAATACTATTTGTCATTCCCTTTCACACCCCTGTCAGACCTACACAGAGGCTCAGACATCTGAAAAGATGATGCAGGGAACATAGACGATAGAGGAAGCATAAGACACAATACAGGAGATATAGATGATAGAAGGTACGTTAAGAGACGACACAGTAGTCATAAAAGACGACACAGCAGTCATAAAAGACGACGCAGGTGTCATAGAAATACACAGTAGGAGTAATAGATGGCACAGGAGTTATAAGAGACGACACAGGTGTCATAGAAATACACAGTAGGAGTAAGAGATGGCACAGGAGTTATAAGAGATGACATAGTAAGAGTAAGGGACGCAGACAGGAGAAAGACGACACAGTAGGAGTAAGGAACGATACATTGTATCAGAGATGACGCAGAAACAAAGTAAGACACAGTGACGTAAGAGACGACATAAACAAAATAAATGATGTGATAATTGATGATTTTTTCCTCCTACTTCCTAAATTTTGTCATTACTGTCCTTAAGATAAACTGAGTTTAATCAGGAGATATTTGAACTAGTCCTACCTGGCTAGTCGCCACTCTCCTCTTAACCTTAAAACGAGGGGACGCTTTCCTATTTTTTTCGGAAAATTCCTGATAGCATTTTTCGTCAGGTTTCTCACAATTTTTCATTATTCGAGAACGCCTTAATCGATCCGCTTCAAAATTTTAGCTCTGGTGTAATATATTTTGGACAAGATTGGTGGGATTATTTACATATGTGGATGCTCTAGGCACAGTGTTACTTAGGTCATTCAGAGTAAGGGTGGAATTTTACGCTTACGAGTGAAAAGGCAGCTGGACCTGTTTTTTTTCAACATCCTGGTCAACACTTACTTTCTTTCCCAAAATTCTTTACATTTTTGTTTCATTACACTAAATCTTAATGTTTCAATTAATTTTTATCAAGCAATTTTTGTCTAAATCCTTTTTTTTAATCCATTCAGACTAAGTGGTTAAATAATAATAATAATAATAATAATAATAATAATAATAATAATAATAATAATAATATTAATAATATTAATAATAATAATAATAATAATAATAATAATAATAATAATAATATTAATAATAATATTAATAATAATATTATTAATAATAATAATAATAATTACATTCATTGCGAACAAATATCTATAAGAACTGCATCACTACAAATACATTTATCCGGATATTAAAATTTTGCAACACCGACCTGGGATACGTGTCAACAATGAAGATCCTAATTACCTAACAATGAACCTTGTTACCTAATTACAGGTAAATGTCATCGCTTTTTTTTATGAGTATGGTAAATCACTACTAGTGTTATAATTCCCCGCTTTCATTATACAGCGAGTGAAAATACATTATAATCGCTCTGATCATTCATTATCACGCCCTATCCTTCATCCTCTGTTATTCCCGTTGGCTCGGTTCCAGGTTTTTATGGCGAGTTTTCTAGTTTGTGTAATGAGTTATTGTTCTTTCTACAATACACTGACCTTTAGTATGTATTTCTAAAGGCTGGTGTATTGTATTGTATGTATTGTATTGTATGTATTGTAGAGGATACAAGTTTTTGGATTCCTTTTTCTTTACTATTCTCGTTCCTAAGCGAATTTCCACTCTCGTTCCTAAGCGAATTTCCACTCTCGTTCCTAAGCGAATTTCCACTCTCGTTCCTAAGCGAATTTCCACTCTCGTTCCTAAGCGAATTTCCACTCTCGTTCCTAAGCGAATTCCCACTCTCGTTCCTAAGCGAATTCCCACTCTCGTTCCTAAGCGAATTCCCAATCGTTCCTAAACGAATTCCCACTCCCTTACATTTGCTCTCTCTCCTGCTCTTACAGTCTCTCACATTCTCACTTTTATTTCTATACACATTCTTATTCTTACTTCTATATACATTCTTACTCTTACTTCTATACATATTCTTCTCTTTCTTCAGCCTCCTCCTGTTTGAATACCCGCCTCAACAAGCAGTCTATACAGCAGTGAAACCACGAAACAAGTGGTTTTGAATGATTTACAGGAGGAGGCTGAAATTAATCTTGGAGCATCCACTGCCACGAGTGTCCTCGCAACATGAAACAAGCCTAGTTCGCTAGGCTCATGTTGTTTGTATGATCGATGACTGAGTGGACAAGGTGACATGTACATTGTGTGGCCTTGTGAGGCAGGACAGTGTGTCGTGGGGTCGAATCCTGGCCTGCCTCAGTTTGGTAAATGATTCTAAACCACTTGTTTCGTGGTTTCATTGCTCTTTCTCTCTCTCCCCCTCTCTCTCTCTCTTTATATATATATATAAATATATATATATATATATATATATATATATATATATATATATATATATATATATATATATATATATATATAATTGGTGTATATGCACATATACAACCATAGACTGGTTTAACTGGTCCACAGCAGTAATTTTCAACTCTGAATAAAATAGCACGCTCTATCAGTGATATATAGGAAGCGGCTACATCCACCCGCTGTATTTATATGTAAATCCGTTAAATTATCAGCATTGTAATTCGATTTCCTAAATAATTGACAATAAGCGTGGACAAACATCCCCAATTCTGTCGGGTAGGCCAGCAGGCGCCCCGGGCGCCAGGGGACACAGTACCTGACGTGTACATGTCAGGTATATGACAGGTACATAATACGTACATCTTACAGGTCTGCTATACAGTCTCATTCTTGCTCTTTTATTTACACAATTTTTCAAAGCGTGAAAAAATTCTTCAAATAATATTAGCCGAGGTAATAAGGACAGTGTATAAAATAAATTAATGTGATTTTACACGAGTAAGAACTGCAAATAATACAAAAAACGAAAATAAATAAAAATGACTAGCAATAATAATAATAACAGCAATAATAAAAATAGCAATAACAGCAATAATAATAATAATAATTGCAAAAATAAAAATACTAAACTGAAAGTAGCACTAAGAAATAATGTCATAAGAAGAGAATTAAGAGGAGCATTAGGTGGTTAGAGTAACACTCAGCCACTGCTGCTTGACTCTCCTCTCTGGCAGTTAACCAGATGCCACCATTTTTCTAAAGTGCTATTTTCGTAGCTACGTGTAAAGCGTAAAGTGTTTCTCGTCATTATTGTCGCGTTACCGAGGCTTCCACGGCCCTTACCGAGGCTTCCACGGTCGCTACTGTCAGCAGGGCTCACTTATCTGCTTGGCCTGGCTTTCACCTGCTGCCAGCAGAGGAAATGGAATAGGCGTGGAAGTAAGATCTGCGTTTTTTTTTTTTTTTTAATTTTTAATCAGGGGCTGTGGAAAGCGGTAAATCTGTAAGGGTCCTATAAAGTCTGGGGAACGGGAGGCGTTCAGGGTCGAGCCAAGGATTACCTGGAGTATACCTGGAGGAGTATACCGGGAGGAATATACCTGGAGAAATATATATGGAGGAATATACCTGGAGGAGTATACCTGGAGGAGTATACCTTGAGGAATATACCTGGAGAAATATATATGGAGGAATATTCCTGGAGGAGTATACCTGGAGGAGTATACCTTGAGGAATATACCTGGAGGAATATACCTGGAGGAGGATATCTGGAGTAATATACCTGGAGGAATATACCTGGAAGAATATACCTGGCGGAGTATACCTGGAGCAGTATACCTGGAGGGTGTTTCAGGGGTCAACGCCCCCACGACCCGGTCCATGACGAGGGTGTAAGTGCAGGTTCTGGGGATGAAGCGGCTCGCCACCGGCACCAAGGTTCCTCGTCTCCCTCGAGGGAAAGAACTACAGTGACAACTGAGGCAGATAAGATAAGATAAGATAAGATTTCGTTCGGATTTTTAACCCCGGAGGGTTAGCCACCCAGGATAACCCAAGAAAGTCAGTGCGTCATCGAGGACTGTCTAACTTATTTCCATTGGGGTCCTTAATCTTGTCCCCCAGGATGCGACCCACACCAGTCGACTAACACCCAGGTACCTATTTGCTGCTAGGTGAACAGGACAATAGGTGTAAGATGATATGTAACAGATGATATGTAACAGAACAGATGTCTGGGTTGTTCAGTTACCGTTGATTATTCTACAGTTTTGAGTTATTGTTAACACACCGATAAAGAATAAAAAGGAACAAACGCAATGATTGGAACAATACGTCGATGTTTTCTTAAGCGTATGGGTGTTTTTTTTATAGATATATTAGAAGAGTTGCGGAGAGTGTATGTTTTGTGTGTGTGTGTGTGTGTGTGTGTGTGTACATATTCACCTAACTGTACTCACCTAATTGTGGTTGAAGGGGTCGAGTCATAGTTCCTGGCCCCGCCTCTTCACTGGTCGCTACTGGGTCCACTTTCTCCCTGCTCTGAGTTTTATCATACCTCTTCTTAAAACTATGTATCGTACCTCCCTCCACTACCTCACTTTCCAGACTATTCCACTTCCTGACAACTCGATGACTGAAGAAATGTTTCCTAACATCCCTGTGACTCATCTAAGTCTTCAACTTCGTAGTTTCCATGTCCCCCTACCCCTCCTGACCACCAGTATCGCCATGTCGAATTCCCTTGTGTGTGTACTCACCTATTTGTGGTTGCAGGGGTTGAGTCTTATCTCCTGGCTCTTCCTCTTTGCTAGTCGCTACTAGGTCTGCTCTCTCTCCCTGCTCCATGAGGTTTATCGTACCTCATCTTAAAGCTATGTATGGATCCTGCCTCCACTACTTCACTCTCCAGATTGTTTCATTTCCTGACTACTCTCTGGCTGAAGAAATACTTCCTGTGTATGTGTACTCGCCTATATCTTGTTTCAAGGGTCGAGTCTCGGTTCCTAGTCCCGCCATTCCGGTGGCAGCTGAGTCTCCTCTCTTTTGGCAGTGTGAGCCTTATCGTGCCTGTTCTTAAAACTATTCATGGATCCTGACTACCACTCCGCCGTCATTCCAATTCCTATGGTTAAAGAAATATTTCGTAACGTCCCTGTGACATCTATATTTTTAACTTCCAGTGTTGCTTACATGTACCTCATTCCCGCTACCTGGAGGTTACCTGGAGGTTATTCCGGGGATCAACGCCCCCGCGGCCCGGTCCACGACCAGGCCTCCCGATGGATCAGGGCCTGATCAACTAGGCTGTTACTGCTGGCCGCACGCAGTCCGACGTACGAGCCACAGCCCGGCTGATCCGGCACTGACTTTAGGTATCTGTCCAGCTCTCTCTTGAAGGCAGCCAGGGGTTTATTGGCAATTCCCCTAATGCTTGATGGGAGGCTGTTGAACAGTTTTGGGCCCCGGACACTTATGGTGTTTTCTCTTAGTGTACCAATGGCGCCCCTACTTTTTATTGGCGGCATTTTGCATCGCCTGCCCAGTCTTTTACTTTCGTAGGGAGTGATTTCTGTGTGCAGATTTGGGACCATTCCCTCCAAGATTTTCCAAGTGTAGATTATGATATATCTCTCCCTCCTGCGTTCCAACGAGTACAAGTCAAGTGCTTTCAAGCGTTCCCAGTAGTTAAGGTGCTTGACAGAACTTATACGTGCGGTAAAGGATCTCTGTACACTCTCTAGATCTGCGATTTCACCTGCTTTGTATGGAGATGTTAATGTACAGCAGTATTCCAGCCTAGAGAGAACAAGTGATTTGAAAAGGATCATCATGGGCTTGGCATCTCTCGTTTTGAAAGTTCTCATTATCCATCCTATCATTTTCTTTGCACGTGCGATCGTGGCACTGTTGTGATCCTTGAAAGTGAGATCCTCAGACATTACTACTCCCAGGTCCCTTACATTATTTTTCCGCTCTATTGTATGGCCGGAGTCAGTAGTATACTCTGTTCTAGTTATTATCTCCTCCAGTTTTCCATAACGGAGTAGTTGGAATTTGTCCTCATTGAACATCATATTGTTTACCGTCGCCCACTGGAAAACTTTGTTTATATCTTCTTGGAGGTTAACCGCGTCCTCAGCAGATGACAGCCTCATGCAGATCCTAGTATCATCCGCAAAGGATGATACGGTGCTGTGGTGTATATCTCTGTTTATGTCTGATATGAGGATAAGGAATAAGATGGGGGCGAGTACTGTGCCTTGTGGAACAGAGCTCTTCACTATGGCAGCCTCCGATTTAACTCTGTTGACCACTACTCTTTGTGTTCGATTTGTTAGGAAGTTGAAGATCCATCTCCCCACTTTCCCAGTTATTCCTTTAGCACGTATTTTATGGGCTATTACACCATGATCGCATTTGTCAAATGCTTTTGCAAAGTCTGTGTATATTACATCTGCATTCTGATTTTCTTCCAGTGCATCCAAGGCCATGTCATAGTGATCCAGTAGTTGTGAGAGGCAGGAGCGACCTGCCCTGAACCCATGTTGCCCTGGATTGTGCAGATTTTGGGAATCCAGGTGATTTGCAATCCTGCTTCTTAGCACTCTTTCAAAGATTTTTATGATGTGGGACGTCAGAGCTATTGGTCTATAGTTCTTAGCTAATGCTTTGCTGCCACCTTTATGGAGCGGGGCTATATCCGTTGTTTTAAGTGACTGTGGAATCTCACCCATGTCCAAGCTCCTCCTCCATAGTGTACTTAGGGCACGCGAGAGGGGTTTCTTGCAGTTCTTAATGAAAACAGAGTTCCACGAGTCTGGGCCCGGGGCTGAGTGCATAGGCATGTTGTCAATGGCTTTTTCGAAATCTATCGGAGTTAGGGTAATGTCGGAAATCTGGCATACATTTATGGAGTTTTGAGGCTCATTCATGAAGAAATCATTTGGGTCGTCGATCCTCAGACCGATTAGTGGTTCACTGAACACAGAGTCGTACTGGGATTTCAATATTTCACTCATTTCCTTGTTGTCATCTGTGTAAGTCCCATCCTGTCTGAGTAAGGGCCCGATACTAGATGTGGTATTTGCCTTGTTTTTGGCATATGAAAAGAAATATTTTGAATTTCTTTCAATTTCACTAATAGCTTTAAGCTCCTCCTGCCTCTCCTGGTTCCTGTAAGAGTCATTTAGCTTAAGTTCGATAGTTTCCACTTCCCTGGTCAGTGCCTCCTTTCGTGTATCAGATATTCTAGCACTCCTGAGGAGCTCAGTGACTCTTCGTCGTCTTCTGTAGAGGGAGCGTCTTTTTCTCTCCAGTTTACTCCTGCTCTTCTTCTTTCTTAGGGGAATATGCCTAGAACATGCTTCGGCTACCAGGAAGTTGATCCTTTCAAGGCACTGGTTTGGGTCCATGTCATTTAAGACATCTTCCCAACATGTTTCGTTTAGGACATGGTTTACCTGGTCCCAGTTGATGTTCTTGTTGTTGAAATTGTATTTTGTGAAGACACCTTCACCGGTACATGCATTCTGCTGTTCAGGACCCCTATGCATGTACGTCTGGACTTCGATTAGATTGTGATCGGAATTTGTTGTTTTTGATATTCTTATGTCTCTTATCAGGTCCTCATTATTTGTGAAGATAAGGTCAAGTGTGTTTTCTAGTCTTGTTGGCTCCACTATCTGCTGGCTTAAGGAGTGTTTTTCGCAGAGACTTAGTAGCTCATGTGTGTGAGACCTTTCATCTGCGCTACCTCCGGGGATTGTTTCAGCTATAACATTATTTGCTACATTTTTCCATTTTGTATGCCTTAGGTTGAAATCACCAAGCAGTAAGATGTTTGGGGATGGAGCTGGAAGGTTTTCCAAACAGTAATCGATTTTCAGTAGCTGTTCCTTGAACTGTTGGGAGGTTGTATCTGGTGGCTTGTATACAACCACAATGACTAGGTTTTGGTTCTCGATCTTTATTGATAGAACTTCAACTACCTCATTTGTGGTGTTCAGCAACTCCGTGCAGATAAGGGACTCTTTGACATACAGGCCAACCCCCCCTTGTTGCCTGTTTTTTCTGTCGCATCTAAAAAGGTTGTAACCACTTATCCATATTTCACTGTCAAAGTGATATATGGATAAGTGGTTACAACCTTTTTAGATGCTAGACGAACATTCTATCCCTGTCTACTCTATCAACTCCTCTGGTCTTTCTCTCCTGTGTCTTCAGATTTAGCTCCCTTAGTTTCTCCTCGTTGCTCATATCCCTTAGCTCTAGCTTCTTAACATGCTCTATTAGTTGTGGGTTGCATACTGGTGCTGCATATTCCAAAACGAGACTGACGTATGCCGTGTATAGTGCCATGAATCACTCCTCAGTAAAGCTAATCTCAGATCTGCCAGACGCGCATTTACTACTGACGTTATTCGAGTGATTTGTACCTCAGGGGATATGCTCGGAGCAATGCTTACCCCGAGGGCCTTCTTCTTGAGGGATATTTGCAGCCTTTGTCCCCTGAACTTGTACTTTGTTTCCGGTGTTCTTCACCCTTCCCCGATTTTCACAGCTTTGCAATTGCTGACATCCAACCAACCTTGCAGCGTCGCCAGATCCGTTGGTAGTTTTACTTCGCTTGGTCCTGTTTGCCTTCTTAGTTTCAGGTCGTCCGCGAACAGGGTTACCTAATAACTGGATTTCTTCTGTCATATCATTCAAAGACACAAAGAAGAGTGCTAGTCCCAGCAGTAACCCTTGTGGAACTACTGTACACTCGTCACACTTGCCCATTCCAACACCGCTTCCAAGACATCTCAATGTACGTATGTGTGTATTTATTACCTGTATGAGGCTACAGGGTTCGAGTCACAGCTGGCCCCGTGCGTGTGTGTGTCTATGTATTATGTCGTTATTTTGGCTTAGCTATACTTGCCAAGAGCCACCAATCTCAACTCTCCTCTCATAAGAGTATTTAAAAAGCTTCTGTCTATAAAGACTGCAAAGGTTGAATCATAATAACCTTTAATGTTACAGTCACGCAATCTCGCTCTCTTCGTCTCTTGCCTTCCTCTCAAGAGGCACCTCAGAGAGTCGAGAAGAAAGAGGATACGCTTTATGATCCTGGTGGTGACGCCTCCAGAGGAGTACCTCTCACGGGGGAAATAAAGCTTGCGAGTTTCCAATTTCCCGCGACTTGTGTCTCCCACCGCTCCATTCACCTTTTAAACAGATTAAGGTTTATAGACCTTATACGCTACAATCGTTTTTCTGCCCAGATCTTTGCACTTCCCTGGAGCGTTTACCTTGTTTTTGCTGTATCCTTTACTGGAAGATAAAGGCTGTACCCGGCATCGTTGGTGCCGCGTAATTCACTAGCGACAGGTGGAGAGAGCCTTTAGCTCACAATCGCGAGGTCCCAGGTTCGATTCACCAGCACGGGAAAAAAAGATTTGGGAAATTTTCCTTACACTCCCGCTCCCCCTGCGCACCTAGCAGGAAAATTAGGTACCTGTGTGTTAGGAGGTTTTTGTGCGTCGCAGTTAGGGGGGAAAATAAGTTAGAAAACTCCAGTCCTGTTGGACTGTCACATCAGGTGTAAGAAAACGCTCCAGTCTGGTGTAAGAACTTCCAGTCCTGCTGGAATTATTTAAAAGTTGGGTATAGGGTGTCCGTGTGTCCGTGTACCTAGCAGTGTTAATAATAATAAAAAAAATAAAGCGCCACCGTACAAAAAATAAAGTCTTCCTCCCGATTCTCCTCTCCTTTCTGCTTTATTATATTTTCCCCGATAATATAGTGTATATAACCCAGGGGAAGTGTACTTCCCTTCACCTCGTATATTTCCCCCCATTACCTTGTGTTAAGATGCCTCTCCTGGAAGACGCTCCCACTCTTATTATAACGAACACAGTTACAAAAAATGAAGTTGAAGAAAAATATCAGGTATATATATATATATATATATATATATATATATATATATATATATATATATATATATATATATATATATATATATATGTCGTGCCGAATATGTAAAACTGGTCAATTAGCAAGAACTCATTTAAAATTAAGCCCTTTCTAAAATTTTATCTTATACGTTTAAAGATATATTCTTTTCATTAATGTTGATGTAAAAATTTATAATTTTGCACCAAAAGTAACTTAGAAAACTTACCTAACCTTATTATAACAAGAACAATTTATTTTAGCCTAACCCAACTAAATATATTTTAGATTTGTTTACAATAATTTAATACTAAACAAACACAGTGAAATATATTTTTTTCGTTAGGTTCAGAATGATTTTGGCAAAATTATTGCATACACAAATTTTCACTTGTCCTATATGGCAAGATGAGCGTTGCTATTTAAGCCAAGATAGCAAGTTCTGCCTATTCGGCACGACATATATATATATATATATATATATATTAGTATTGTAGCCACGAACGAGTGGTATTTAATCAATAACAACACTGCGACCAGCCGGGGGAGCGAATCCGGTTGTTTTAGCCCGCCTAATGGTGAGCTCCCCCTGCTAGTAGCAGTGTTGTTATTGATTAAATATCACTTGTTCGTGGTTACAATTCTATATATACTGCTTGTGGAGGCTAGTACACCAAACGGGAAGTAGAATGAAATTAGTTCTGAGGCACCCACACCATCGTATGTCCTCGGATCATGGTACAATACCTAGCTCTGCTGGGTGTGTGAAATTGGCAAAAAAAAAAATCTGACATGTCTCTAAATTAATGCGAATCTTCCACCGATCAAAACTCACCAGCGCAAAAAAAAAAAAAAAATCTTGTATATCAGAAGATTCATTCCTCAGTTATCGCAGAGAAACCAATATTCATTTTTCTTATTTAAGAAAATTGTCAGCCTTTCCCATTCACAGCTTAGATTCAGGATTAATTTTCCTCTCAGCCGCGTGCGTCACTGCTCAACGCTGGACAACCATTCAGAGTCTGAAATAGATGTACACGAAATACCACTCAGAGATCAAAGAATATTCTGATATAACTGCCAAGAGTGCAGAAGAAATTGTTACAACGCTTCACACCAGAACAGTTAGCTAATTGTCGCAAGGAATTCTACAGATTCGGGTGACCTCAGCTCTCGCATAAATTCATAATTAAACTTGTTGAAAATATAAACTGTTGGTTGCCTTTCAAGACCCCTGGCTGCCTTCAAGACCCCTGGCTGCTTTCAAGATCCCTGGCTGCCTTCAAGATCCCTGGCTGCCTTCAAGACCCCTGGCTGCCTTCAAAATCCCTGGCTGCCTTCAAGACCCCTGGCTGCCCTCAAGATAGAGCTTGAAAACTTCTTCAAGTCGGTTGCTTATCAGCTCGGCTATGGTGCATACGTACCTTGTGTTGCTAGCGGCCAGATGCAACAGGCCCCGAGGCTTCCTCCGGGACTGGCTGGCGAAGGAGGTGGGGGAACGACCCCCCCCCCAAAGTTACTACAACTACATATAAATATAGCCAGGTATACCACCACTATCATGAAACAACAATACCCCTCTCCCCCTCATCTGAAACCAGCAATTAACTAGGAAAGATTGATGCAGCTTCCTGTTAATTGCTACCCTGGGGGCCTGTTATCATTCTCCCGCGGTAGACTAACACCCGCAATTTGCCGTTTTATAGCGAAGGTCGCTGCGTGAGGGAGAAGCCTCAGTGAGCTTTCTCCTGCGCCAGGCTATACTCAGCTTTCCTACTAGGTACAACTAATATTAGTCTTTTCTAAAGGGATCCAAGTAAATTTAGATATTTTCCACAAGAGGTGAAGACTATATTACCTCTCCTACAGAAGGGGTGCACGTAATATTCCATATATTGCATAAAACGGCGAAGGTAATATTATATTCCTGTCACGATGGATGCAGGTATTATCTTCCAAAAGAAGTGCAAAAAAATTGTCACTATATATATATATATATATATATATCTATATATATATATATATATATATATATATATATATATATATATATATATATATATATATATATATATAATCGAAATCGGATTATGGATTGCATCAGGGAAAAAAATAAAAATATTACACAGATGCCGGTAACTTAGCTCAGACGCAATGATTCCGGTGGACTAATGTCTGTCATTCTGCTGTGACGTAGATGACAGGTGAGACAGATGACAGGTACGGTAGAGGACAGATGTGACAGATGACAGGTAGAGTAGATGACAGGTAGGGTAGATGACAGGTAGGGTAGATGACAGGTGTGACAGATGACAGGTAAGGTAGATGACAGGTGTGACAGATGACAGGTAGGGTAGGTGACAGGTACAGTAGATGACAGGTAGGGTAGATGACAGGTGTGACAGATGACAGGTGTGACAGATGACAGGTAGGGTAGGTGACAGGTACAGTAGATGACAGGTAGGGTAGATGACAGGTGTGACAGATGAGAGCTATGATAGATGACAGGTGTGACAGAAGACAGGTAAGGTAGATGGCAGGTGTGACAGAGGACAGGTAGAGTAGATGACAGGTAGGGTAAATGACAGGTGTGACAGAGGACAGATAGGGTAGATAACAGGTGTAGTAGATGAAAAGTAGACGATAAGTGTAACATACTCCTGTTACACATTTCTTTTTCCTTCTCCATTTCCTCTTGTTCCTTCTCCTCCTCTACCTCCTCATTCATTACTCAAACGACGGCTGGTATAATTGAGAACAGTACCATTCTTTGTCTAACAAGTCTACGGGGCAAAACAAAGGAAGAGGAACTACTGAAGACCCAAGAGGAAGAGGAAGGGACATGAAATGCGATTATCTACAGAAGCTGATAAATGGAGAGAGGACGAGTAAAGGAATCACTGATGACAGGGTGAAAAGGGGAGAGAGGAGACAGTAATAAAGAGGGGTGCGTAGATGCATGGGCGACATTAGAGAATGAGGGAGATGAGGATGATGACGAGAGGAGTGGGGGGATAATGCAAGGAAATGGTGATGGGTGA
>NC_091345.1:10545555-10583055 GCF_038502225.1 Cherax quadricarinatus | reverse complement strand
CACAGGCGGCTCCACCTTCATCCTGTTCCCTATCTGTATATATCTGAACAATGAAAAATGCTTTCAAATGAGCTGATGCAGGTTACAGCTCTTAGATCGTAAATAAAGTTAGGAACTCTAAGCCTAACCCTGCAAAACCCTGTGTAAGAGAGAATGAATTACCTAATTAATAAATGGATTAATGAAGGGACATTAATTTATAAAGCAGATTATTATAACCCTAAATAATATTTCTCTTCCATTTACTCCAGTAATAATAACAATAATAATAATAATAATAATAATAATGATAATAATAGTTATTATCATCATAACTATTAATATTATTATTCAGAGCAGAGAAAGTAAAGACTCGATCCTCCGTCACGCAATCGACAGCTGGAACTCATTGTCCAGCAGAAATTACCTTCCCTTGTCACAGCTTCCCGTTAATAACATGGTAAGTTAGCTAATGGGGAAGGTTTAAAGCCTATCGACTACACTAAGCTTCATTGCTCGCAACCTCTTCAACACCACTTGAGAAATTTTTCACCCCTGAAGTATGGATTAAAGTATACGCTGAGACATACACCTCCCAGTGTGTATATCCTAACTTGGTAAACTTTAAGTTCCGGGGTCGTCGTTTTTCCTAGCAATTTTTGAAAAGTTGTTGG
Source organism: Cherax quadricarinatus (assembly GCF_038502225.1). Classification (NCBI taxonomy): domain Eukaryota; kingdom Metazoa; phylum Arthropoda; class Malacostraca; order Decapoda; family Parastacidae; genus Cherax; species Cherax quadricarinatus. Next base: position 10,582,402 of record NC_091345.1, on the reverse strand, counting down.
GATGGATAATCCAATTTTTTGTTCTTTTAATTTAATTACTGTACTTTACTTTTTCTACCATTTTGCTGTTATTTCTGCTATATTTTTGTCACTTTTACTGTTTGTAGTACAATGTTTACCGTTTTTTTCTAGACATGTTTTTGTATATTATTACTGTTACACCTGTTAATACCGTTATTATTACTATTATTATTATTATTATTATTACTATTATTAATATTATTATTACTATTATTAATACTTTTATTATCTCTGATATTTTTACAATTACTATTTTTGCTGTTTTTATTTTTGTTATTACTGTTGTTTTTGCTGTTATTACTTCTACTTTTACTGTTAATATCCAATAACGATGATAATTCCCGGGCATAATGAAGATGAAAAAGAATAACAGGAAACCATGAAAATCAACAGAAGTGTCAAGGAAGAGGAAGAGGTGAAGATGAAGAGGAGGAGGAGGAAGAGGAAGAGGAGAAAGAGGAAGAGGAGGAGGAAGAGGAGGAGGAGAAGAGAAGGAGGAAGAAGAGGAGGCAATGGAGAGGGTGGGCTAGGGCCTTCCCTCACTGGGAGATAATTGGAGTTGGTGCACCCTGCTTTCCGAGGATATATGGGATAATCCCTCCATTACTCATAGTGGGTCTTCCTTCTTCAAGACGCTGGCCTGGGTCTTGTTAGATGTGTGTTGCTGCTTGTGGCTCTCTTACCTGCTCAAGGTCTTAAGTGTGTGTGTGTGTGTGTGTGTGTGTGTGTGTGTGTGTGTGTGTGTGTGTGTGTGTGTGTGTGTGTGTGTGTGTGTGTGTGTTATCAGTTTTGAAGTTGAGATACTTAATAAAAAAAAAAATTTTCTTTGAAGCAGGCTGTGTATTTAGCAATGAAGCATATGCAGTTACACACAAATGCGAGGCTGATGTGCGTACGGAGATTGTTGTACAGAGGTGACAATGCTTATAGAAGACAAATTCGTCTCTACCCCAGAGCTCTCTCTTACGAACCATTTATCAAAGGCATCAATGGTTCTCAGTAATGCTCACCAGTGTTTTTTTTTTTTATCAAAATTTAACACACAAGCAGTGTCCTGCTGCATTGTTCTAAATGATAGGTTAGGTAAGGTTTGTCAGGAAACAGGACAAATGTTTCCTGACTCGGGTCTTGGACATATGACCAGCAGGTGGAGCTTTTGGTCATCTGACCGAGGCCTTCCACTGGCTTACCCGTCCACCCTTTAAAGAATTATGATTATAATTATAACCATTAGATTGTGTTCTAAATGATAGTTACTCAGCGGGAAGAAAATCTATGTTAAAGGTCCTGCTGGAAAGACTGGACGAGTAAGAGTATTTTTCTCGGTAAAAAAGAAATCTAGAACTAGAGTTGATTCTAGGATGAGAAGAGTAATTTACCTCAGCTCCTAAGCCAACAGCATTAACTAGAATAACTCCAGATGTTATTTCCCTGAAAAGGGAACCCCTACTAATAATAGGGAACCCTTAAAAATAACAGGGACCCCTCACCAATAATAATGACAGAGATATGGAGAATGATCAACACTTGATGAAAAATGGCAAAGATTCATCGAAGAGAAGTTTGTTTTAGATATCCATGGTAGGAGATCATCACCTTATGTGTGTTATCTTGTGATGTTTTCAATAAAAGTTATAAATATCTCTATTTTTTTATTAAGCTAAGTATATGAAAGAACATTATAAACCCAGTGATCACACTATGTGAGATGTCGTGGTTTACGGGGTTTTATATCTTAATATTCGGTTTCATAGGGCTGAATACTTTTTTTAAATGTGTTTTTATGGTGTTTTATTGTTTTACAGTACTTTACAATGCTCTGTTGACAGGGGTTAAAATTACTTTTTTCTTTTTTACGGAAGATCAAGGTGTCTTATTTGTTTCGATTACTAATATAAAGGTACTGTGGACTCTGATACAGAGTTAGCAGGTTCGAGTCCTGCTGTGGACGTAGAGACAATGTTTATATATATATATATATATATATATATATATATATATATATATATATATATATATATATATATATATATATATAATTTGCTCAATCTCATTTACATGAGCCATCATGGCCTGCGTGTTATTTACAAACGGTTTCAGAATCTCTGTCTCAGTAGCATAATCATCTTCACAACACCAGTTCGTGCTAGAGTGCTTCCCCTAAAATTTGGATCAGTTGCTGATGTTCCGACAACTCCCGCTAATCCTACTGCTAATATTGACGCACGATTCAGAAACCACTTCGCCTCCCACCATCCCATCGAGATGCTGGGAGATTCATATATATCTATATCTATATCTACATATATATGCAAAACAACCACTGTGAAAGAGTAGTGAAATTCCAAGCGCTTTCGTGACTACTCACATTGTGAGTAGTCACGAAAGCGCTTGGAATTTCATTAATCTTTCACAGTGGTTGTTTTGCATATTTTTTTAAAATCACCTGTTTACTGTGATCTTATTGCACTACATATATATATATATATATATATATATATATATATATATATATATATATATATATATATATATATATATATATATATATATATATATATATATATAACCAAGTGGGTTAGCACCCCGGGAACATGACTATGGGAACGTGTGCTAATCCCCATTTCCTTCTCTCATTTTTCAGCACCTGGGGTGTTCCCATCTTTCCTATTTCGAAAACCTGGAAAATTGGCGTGTTCGCATTTCTAGGACGAGACTTTGGGCCCCAGCAGGTGAGCTTTCGCATATTCCGCACAGGGAACCGCTGAACAAAAGTCGCAGTGCCAGAGTGCTTTCATCAGTCTGTGGTCAACGCGCACCCACCCGCGATTGTACACTCACACACGCATGGTATGTAGATAAGAGTGCAATGGTTGGGCTGCACATTCCATGACTGAGGAGCTATCAATGAAAACCGGAAACGCTCTGTTGCACGAAGGCAGAACTAAAGAATCAAAGTGAAGGAGAAAAATTAATTGGGATAGACAATAGTGACGAGCGGTGGTTCATAATGTGTCGTCCTGGGGCCGTGTATCGTCCGTGATATACCTAAATGACATGCCTGTTTTTTCCTGTTTGCAGTCGAATCGAAACTAATGAAAAGAATAAATAAAAAATCATTGGAAAATGTGTAAGAAGACCCAGACAGACTGCAGGACTAGTGAGGCTGTAAGACTTCAGTCATAAAAATCGGGAAAGGATAAAGGAAACCGGATATAGATCACAGACTGAGGGACAGAGGCAACAGTTCTCAGACAAGGGGAAAAGGATACACAGTAGACTGAAGGGAAGGTGAGCATAACGTTAAGCAGATCACAGGAAGAGCTCACCTGTCGAGTGATATATACGAGGCATATACCACTGACGACCAGAACAGCATACATACCAATATACTGTAGGTGCCCCAACAAAATTAATCCTTCAAGAGGCAATATACAAAGAACATATGAACCATCATAGAGTATGTTGCACCAGCTTAAAAATGTTTGAAAAATCTAGAAACTAGGGGAAATCTAGAGATTCACTAGAAGACAAGTCCAGAAGCTATAATGAAAGACTGACGAAGAAAGAATAAGAGAAGTAAACTTCATGACACCACTGAAAAGGACCATCAGGGGTACACATATGAAGGACATACAAAATACTCTGGGAATGGAGAGAACCGTGGCTCACACAATTAAGAAAAAAGGACCTGCGTAAGAAACTAAACACACAGAAAAGTGGCGATTGAGACTCTCCAGACAAAAGCCGACCGATGGATGGACAAAATGTCTGGAAGCAAACTGTCAGTGACAACACACGTCAGCATGAAAGACATCCATAAGTAACACGCGTCAGCAAAAAACATATCCATAAGTAACATATCAGTATTCAACACTTCATTATTATTTTCTAATTTGGTTAAGATAGTTTGCTGGGATATAGCACTCTTCCCATTGGAGTGTCGTAAACACCATGGATATTTATCTTATCTTCCCCATTCTACGCTAGTGAAACGACCAAAACCACATTCCATAATGGCATATGACCTTCCTATCTCCCTCACTCTGCGCTAGTAAAAATTGACCAAGCTTAACACGCACATTTCCTGTGGCAGAGTAACATTCGCTAAATGGTATTGTCGTTAGTGGAGGTGGTGGTAATGGTAGAGGTGGTGGTGGTAGTAGTAGTAGTAGTAGTAGTGGTAGAGGTGGTGGTTGTGGTAGTGGTAGTAGTGGTAGAGGTGGTAATAGCAGAAGTGTCGGTATTGGTATATATCCCAGCATACATAAGGTGGATTACTAATATACTCCTGGCTGTCTTCAGGAAGGCGCTGTACAGGCACCTAAAGTCAGTGCCTGATCAGCTGGGCTCTGGTTCTTACGACGGTTTACGTGCGGCCAGCAGTAACAGCCTGGTTAATCAGACCCTGATCCACCACGAGGCCTGGTCTCAGACCGGGCCGTGGGGGCGCTGACCCCACGGCCCGGTCTGAGGTGGTAACGTCAGCACGCAAGGCAGGAAGATTGACTTTCCGTACTCATGTTAAGAATATTAACAAAACACAATATACAGTTTATGGCATATTTTTTGTCAAGACGTTTCGTCCATCAGGAACTTGGTGGATGAGACGTTTTTACAGTAAAATACCATAAACAACCTCTTGTGGCACAAAAACATACTTATCGGTATATAATAATTGATAAACACTCAGAACTTTGCTGGACGTGTTGTTTATCTTGTCAGTGTGACGAGAAATATAGTCATTCCCTTAATAAATACCCGTATTAGTGTATATAATACGAATGGGAGTATTTACCAGTTCCATGAAGCAAATGTTCTGCTTTTAATTTTGCGGATATTTAAAAAAAAGTAATGAACTAGCATCATGATATATACAAAAACTTTGCATCCATTTCCTCTTTGGTTGCAATTACGAGAACTAATTACATTCTGATGTTTCGTTAGAGATTTATTTTGGGTCAGACTTGTTGAAAATACATTGTAGGACCCCGGGGTGTCTGACTTGTATTCATGTCACATAAACAATTCCATGACGTAACGTATAATAAAACCTAGAACCTTGTTGTATATTTTAAATACTCGGCCGAAGGTTGTATACAGCGAGAGACTGCACTGAGACTTTACTAAAGTTCCAATATTAGGGGGTTAAAGTTTCCTGTACTGGTGGCGTCAAAGTTTAATGCAGTTTTATTGACCCTAGTGTTGTCTGTATGTTTTAAACCCAATAAGCCAAGTAACCAAAACTGTGAAGGTGATTTTAATACCGGAGTCAGAGGAAGAAGTGGGGAGGTAATTGCCTTGACAGCAGGCAATCAGTCTCTCAGCCTTAACAGCAGGCAATCAGTCCCTCAGCCTTAACAGCAGGCAATCAGTCTCTCAGCCTTAACAGCAGGCAATCAGTCCCTCAGTCTTGGCAGGTGTTCGGGCCCTTAGCCTGAACACCTTTCAAGGCTGAGCGACTGAACACCTCAAAATTATCTTACCACTTCCACTCTCTTCGTTATTAAAATCAACTCTGCATTCGACTGAGGAAGCCAGCTGCGCAAGCGAAACTTTCAATAACATAATCGATCGTCTTAAATCTACACAGTTTTAATATTATTAATGATGGTTTAATTGCTGAGAATATTTGTTTCATTATCGTTATTGTGTTCACGCTGCTTAATTTTGGTCTAGTGTGGTGGTGGTGGTGCCGGGTAGCCTCACCCCAGCCGGAAATAGTGTTAGCGTGTTTATACCGAGTTTGTACCCCATAAACTGGCTAATCTCTCTCTCTCTCTCTCCTTCCTTCTCTCTATCTCTCCATAACTTCCTTATCTCCCCAGTCACTCTTGCTGTCTCTTCTTCACCTTTTGGCCTGCCTACCTTCCTTTCACACCATCCTCACCTTTCTAAATAATTTCTGTTCATACTTCCCTCCCTCTTGCTTCCTCAAGCTGCCTTGCTTAAAGATGGAAGCAGGAAATGACCCAGTCAGATGGAGAAAACATCTCGAAGCCGAGGGACTTTTTTTTTCTTCTCTTACAGTTTTCCTCTTATATTCGAGCAACTACAGATTGCAAAATAAGATGATTTGGAGGGTGTATAAATCTATTTTGAAGGAAGGGAGGGTAGGTAGGATTCGCAATAGGAAAGGATAGGGGGAAAGGGGAAAAGGTTTTGTGTGCATGGGGCTTGGACATCCAACTGAAGGTAAGTGGGTTTTTAATGACATGACGTGCTGATGGAGTGCGATCAGGGTTATACTTATATGGATTCAGGGAAACCGGTTAGCCGGACTTGACTTTTGGACGTGGGAAGTACGGTGCCTGCATGCACTCTGATGGAGTGGGGGATATGTGAGATATAATGTGGGCAGTCTTCTGAAAATACAGTGATAAAGTGAACTTTGGTGAAAGTGTTTCCTCTTTTTCGGGTCACCTTACTTGTGGGATACGGCCGGTGTAACTATATATATATATATATATATATATATATATATATATGAGAAATACTATATTCACGTAATATCCAGTTTACTTATTAACGTTTCGATGCTTCATCATTAGAATCTAAAACTGTATCACAATAATATTAAGATGCTAAAAGAAAACATTAATTAAAGAAACGAAGCTAAAGTGATATTGTTAAATTTACAATACCTTCGCATAGAACGAAAACATTTCAAAGGCGATTAATAGAAGCTAAAAATTAAGAACTAGGTTAAAACCTTCTGGAGAAAAATTACACAACCATTAATTTGTAACCTGCTCAGAAAATTTATTGATGTAATAATACGTGTTCAAAATTATACTGAATTAAGTAACCGAATTAATATAGTATAACCTACATAATATTGAACAGAATTATACTTATGTTACGAAGGAAAAAAACATTACCATGTGTCTGGAACAATACACAAACACAGCAATTAGGAGACAAACTTACGACGACATTTCGGTCCCACTGTGGCTGGCTGATGGTCCAAGACTGATCGAAACGTCTTCCACGTGTTGCTGTTTTGGTGTATATAATCACATTATCCTGGTATAACATTCACACTTGCACAAAAAAAAACGAATTAACTATGCAATTTCAGAATGAAGTTAAATCCTTTAATAGAAAAAAACTACATAAGCAAAAATGTTATGTAAATTGCTCTAAACTATAAATCCGAGACACTTTTTTTAATAACCACACAAAATAAATCTTTTATAAAAATAATTCCCAAGAAAATGATTGTTAAAATAACTGTAACTTAATATACAAGTCGATGAACTCCATGCATAACTTAGACGAAAATGCATACATGGTAAACAATAGTAAATAAGTTTATAGAATTAAGTAAGTTTATTCAGGTATACACAAATGCAGTTACATAAATTATCATACATAGCAGCATATGTGTAGATAACCTGGGATAACCCAAAACAAAGTCAAATCGACTTATTTCCATTAGGATCCTTTAAAGAATTGCGGTGACTTTTTTCAGTGGTTTGGGTTCACAACTCCCCCCCCTCCCCCGGGTTACGTTAATGTGTCAGTTGTGGATGGTGGTGTTCCACTATGAGGAAACAGTAAGAAAAGTGTTCTCTGGCGATGGTTAGTGATTAAATAACCACTACATATTGTTGTTGTTGGTTTATAGGGCCACCATTATTGACGCCGTATTGAGCCCGGCTCCTCGGGAGTCCTGTTGGAACCAAATGATTTTGCCACAGAAATATTATGAAAGGGGTCTGAAGTTAAAATTGGTTTCATTTATTTTTTCCCGGAAGAAAAGCTAGGTGTAGGACTAGCCTGGTGTGAGGAAACGATATGGAAGTCAAAGTTGACTTTTGATTAAATATCTAACTTCACCTAAACCAACTCATAAATTGGTTTAATCAGAATGAGGGGTGGAGGCAAACACCATACACAGTTTAAGAGCAGGTCTAGAGCTATCATTTACCTCTCCCCGTAGTTGTTTTGCATCTTGTATATATATATATATATATATATATATATATATATATATATATATATATATATATATATATATATATATATATATATATATATATATATATATATATATGTGCAAAAAACCACTCTGAAAGAATAGAGAAATTCCAAGCGCTTTCGTGACTACTCACATTATCAAGGAACTATGAGATAGTTCCTTGATAATGTGAGTAGTCACGAAAGCGCTTGGAATTTCTCTATTCTTTAAGAGTGGTTGTTTTGCATATTCTGAAATCACCTGTTTACTGTGATCTTATTGCATATATATACATATATATATATATATATATATATATATATATATATATATATATATATATATATATATATATATATATATATATATATATATATCACACTGGCCGATTCCCACCAAGGCAGGGTGGCCCGAAAAACAAAAACTTTCACCATCATTCACTCCATCACTGTCTTGCCAGAAGGGTGCTTTACACTACAGTTTTTAAACTGCAACATTAACAAATATGTAAAACTGGTCAATTAGCAAGAACTCATTTAAAATTAAGTCCTTTCTAAATTTTTCTCTTATACGTTTAAAGATATATTTTTTTCATTAATGTTAATGTAAAATTTTTTAATTTTGCTCCAAAAGAATCTTAGAAAACTTACCTAGCCTTATTATAACAAGAACAATTTATTTTAGCCTAACCCAACTAAATATATTTTAGATTTGTTTACAATAATTTAATACTAAACAAACACAGTGAAATATATTTTTTTTCGTTAGGTTCAGAATGATTTTGGCGAAATTATTGCATACACAAATTTTCACTTGTCCTATATGGCAAGATGAGCGCTGCTATTTAAGCCAAGATCACAAGTTCTGCCTATTCGGCACGACATATATATATATATATATATATATATATATATATATATATATATATATATATATATATATATATATATATATATATATATATATATATATATATATATATATATACATATATATATATATATATATATATATATATATATATATATATATATATATATATATATATACATGTATATATATATACGTACTGGACAAATTGTCTTTAGCATGTAAAGTGCTGAAACCAACGGTATATTAGGATAAACTGAATTATTCTCACACCTTTATGTTATTGAATCCCTTCAAGGAGGTTGCCTTGATGTCGGTGATGGGCTCTTGATCCACTGAACCTCTGCAACCCTTTCTCTCCTTGGGTCGAATTTCATTACTCATCTCCCCAGGTACTGTATGGACACCTGTGGGTTTAGTGCTTCCTCATGAATGTAATCACATATTTGAATAAAAAAATGAGAAATTTATTGTCAATTTCTTCATAAATGTTAAATAAAATCTGACACTGTAATTAATATGCTACGAAACACGACTTCGACCGATGGAAATGACTTTTAATTATGCTCTTAAGGAAGCGATGGACCCGTAGGGGTCATACGCCACCTGGATAATGGGAGGTGATAAGATATGATCCGAGGATGGGAAAGGTAGCTCCAATTTCTCGGATCAAGATTCCACCTGCTGGGTGGGAATAAGTAAATAATGCTGTAGTCTCCTGGACCCTTGCGTGATTTACTGATTTTGGAAGTTCATAATAATGTTGCTAAATCAGTTGTTTCCCTTTCCCTTTCTCTCTTTGATTTCTCTCCTTCCCTCTCCCTTATTATCTCTTTCTCCCTCCTTCTCTCTTCCTCATTATCCTCTCCCTTATCATCACTTCATTTCTCTCTTGCTTCCTTATCACCATCTCTTCATCTCTCCCCCATTTCACTCTCCTCCTCCTCCCCTCTCCCTCATCATCTCTTCCTCTCGCCCATTCCACTCTCCCTCTCCCTCATCATCATCATCATCTTCCCCTTCCTCCCTCATCATAGCCTCACCCTCCCTCCTGCTGATCTGCTTCATATCATAATGTAAATAAAACTCGAAAGCTATACCGTAAAAAAAAATAAATATTAGAATAATATTCAGAGTGGAAAACAGAGAGGAGAGAGCGAGAGAGAGAGAGAGAGAGAGAGAGAGAGAGAGAGAGAGAGAGAGAGAGAGAGAGAGAGAGAGAGAGAGAGAGAGTGGAAATGAGTTTATATATATATATATAAATATATATATATATATATATATATATATATATATATATATATATATATATATATATATATTTAACAATCGTGTGAATGTATATTTTACCATATAAGTACAGTTTATATTTTTCATTTTCCATGTTCATAAATTGTGAGCGGTGGTGGTGGAGTGGCAGACGAGAGGGTCAAGGCTTGAACTGCGGTCAAGGAGAAGTGATTCACAATTTTAGAAAGAGTTCCTTCACTCCTATTCACTGGAAAGCACTCACCAGTAATTGGCGAGAGGAGTGCAAACCGACGGATATAATATAATCTTCGGGAAAAATAATACAAATGATTTACATATATATATATATATATATATATATATATATATATATATATATATATATATATATATATATATATATATATATATATATATATATATATATATATGTCGTGCCGAATAGGCAGAACTTGCGATCTTGGCTTAAATAGCAACGTTCATCTTGCCATATAGGACAAGTGAAAATTTGTGTATGCAATAATTTCGCCAAAATCATTCTGAACCTAACGAAAAAAATATATTTCACTGAGTTTATTTAGTATTAAATTACTGTAAACAAATCTAAAATATATTTAGTTGGGTTAGGCTAAAAGAAATTGTTCTTGTTATAATAAGGTTAGGTAATAAGATTCTTTTGGTGCAAAATTAAAAATTTTTACATTAACATTAACATTCATGAAAAAAATATATCTTTAAACGTATAAGAGAAAATTTCAGAAAGGACTTAATTTTAAATGAGTTCTTGCTAATTGACCAGTTTTACATATTCGGCACGACATGTATATATACAAGCGACTGGCACTAGCGAACTATTGCCAGAGGCCCAGTGAAGTGTTAATAACGGATAAGTAACTACTATAGTCATAAGATATGAAACGAGTGGTGGTAGCATTGAGGTGCAGGGAATCACAGCATACATAAATTGAGCATACAACCGTTACCTCTACTAAACAGGAAATAATCTTTTCCTTAGAAGTGTAGGGGGAAGTTAGCGTAGGCCTAGCTGCTGTGTAAACAATAAAACAATGATCCCAGTATAGCGCAGTGAAAAGTATAATTTGAAAGAATACAGTGTATATCCTTGAGATAAACAGTGTACAGCACTACATAAAAGGAATTTAAATAATAATAATAATAATAATAATAATAATAATAATAATAATAATAATAATAGTAATAAAAAAAATAATAGTGAAGTGTGGCAGTGTGGGCAAGTCCTGACCGGCTCACACCCACCATACACCCACCACCCACCCTACACCACCACCCACATACTGCAAACTTGGTTCATATAAATACATCTCGCATATTACTGGCACCAGCAAGAGAAAGGTAAAGTGGAAATCAGTTTTCTTCCGTGGCATACAGAGTGTAGTAGGATACAGACAGGATGTCAGCACAGCATACCTGTGGGACATGTAAAAAAATCCTTGGAAGGAAATCCAGAATCACATGCAACCTATGCTCTTCCAAACACCATATCTCTTGTACTAGACTAAATATAGCCTCAAAAAATGACCTCGAACTAGCAAGGTGTTTCTGGTTGTGCAATAAAGATGTAGAACTTTGGGCAGGTATCAGAAAGGTACTAAGGAGAGTAATAAATGATAAAAATAATCAAGAAAACAAGGATGACCTCTTGGATAGTCTACCAAAAATATATAAAACATGGGAGCAAGAGATAGTGTATCAAAAAATGCAGAATGTCCATACCACAACAGATGACTCGAAACTATCTAGTCACCCACATGGTGCTAAGCCAGACCCATCCCCCAGTCACAGCACTAATACCCACAGTGCTGGTGCTGGCCCAGGCTCCCCCAGTCATAGCACTAATACCCACAGTGCTGGTGCTGGCCCAGGCTCCCTCAGTCATAGCACTAATATCCACAGTGCTGGTGCTGGCCCAGGCTCCCCCAGTCATAGCACTAATACCCACAGTGCTGGTGCTGGCCCAGGCTCCCCCAGCCATAGCACTAATACCCACAGTGCTGGTGCTGGCCCAGGCCCAGCCGCTGACCCAGACCCAGCCCCAGCCCCCAGCCCCAGTGATGACCCAGACCCAGCCCCCAGCCTTACTGCCAGCCCAGACTCTCCTAGGGACACTACCAAAACCACCACAAAAACAGTAAATATACAACCATCTAAAACCGTAAATATACAACCATCATTGCACAAGACCGTGGCCCACAGTACAGATGTTGGAGAGGAGTCTCCTCCTTCTTCCTCTACTGGGGAAAGTAGATGGAATCCAGGACGGGGTGGCCCTGGCTTGGATACTGAGGATTATAGTGCAGTCCCAGAACCTGCAGAAATTGACAACACACCTCCCAACAATTCTCAACCAAAGGTGAATTTGTGCAAATATTATGCTTGGGGCATCTATAAACATGGAATAACAGGGGAAAAAAATGGGACATGCAACTTTGACCATCCCAAAAAATGTAGCGACCTCCTGTCTAAAGGAGTGTGTCGTTCTTCTTCCTGTACTTTCTTTCACCCAAAAATGTGCCACTCCTCGGTCCTCCAGAAGCAGTGTTCCAACATCGAGTGCCCTGCATACCATCTAAAAGGGACCAGGAGGCACAGACCCCACAAGACAAACAATAGTAGCTACGACAACCCAACTCCAGGTGATTTTTTAGTGGCAGGAAACGAAAAAAGAAAATGGAAGGAAATAACAAAAATAGTCCACCTTGGAGCCTTGTTGGACTGGAGGCGCAGCCAGTGGCCACCCATGGCCCTCCAGAATTACAACTACTGATGCCAATAACAAAATCCCCCCAACAAACACAGAATACAACCTCGTTCATATTTGCTAATATACAGGGCCTTAAGCCATCCACCAACAACAAAATACCTTTTATCAGTGGACTTCTAGAGGAGTCTAATGCAATGTTTGCAGCCTTCACAGAGACTCACACAAAAGATCACTTTGACAGTGAAATATGGATAAGTGGTTACAACCTTTTTAGATGTGACAGAAAAAACAGGCAACAAGGGGGGGTTGGCCTGTATGTCAAAGAGTCCCTTATCTGCACGGAGTTGCTGAACACCACAAATGAGGTAGTTGAAGTTCTATCAATAAAGATCGAGAACCAAAACCTAGTCATTGTGGTTGTATACAAGCCACCAGATGCAACCTCACAACAGTTCAAGGAACAGCTACTGAAAATTGATTACTGTTTGAAAAACCTTCCAGCTCCATCCCCAAACATCTTACTGCTTGGTGATTTCAACCTAAGGTATACAAAATGGAAGAATGTAGCAAATAATGTTATAGCTGAAACAATCCCCGGAGGTAGCGCAGATGAAAGGTCACACACACATGAGCTACTAAGTCTCTGCGAAAAACACACCTTAAGCCAGCAGATAGTGGAGCCAACAAGACTAGAAAACACACTTGACCTTATCTTCACAAATAATGAGGACCTGATAAGAGACATAAGAATATCAAAAACAACTAATTCCGATCACAACCTAATCGAAGTCCAGACATACATGCATAGGGGTCCTGATCAGCAGAATGCATGTACCTGTGAAGGTGTCTTCACAAAATACAACTTCAACAACAAGAACATCAACTGGGACCAGGTAAACCATGTCCTAAACGAAACATGTTGGGAAGATGTCTTAAATGACATGGATCCAAACCAGTGCCTTGAAAGGAGCAACTTCCTGGTAGCCGAAGCATGTTCTAGGCATATTTCCCTAAGAAAGAAGAAGAGCAGGAGTAAACTGGAGAGAAAAAGACGCTCCCTCTACAGAAGATGACGAAGAGTCACTGAGCTCCTCAGGAGTGCTAGAACATCTGATACACGAAAGGAGGCGCTGACCAGGGAAGTGGAAACTATCGAACTTAAGCTAAATGACTCTTACAGGAACCAGGAGAGGCAGGAGGAGCTTAAAGCTATTAGTGAAATTGAAAGAAATTCAAAATATTTCTTTTCATATGCCAAAAACAAGGCAAATACCACATCTAGTATCGGGCCCTTACTCAGACAGGATGAGACTTACACAGATGACAACAAGGAAATGAGTGAAATATTGAAATCCCAGTACGACTCTATGTTTAGTGAACCACTAATCGGTCTGAGGATCGACTACCCAAATGATTTCTTCATGAGCCTCAAAACTCCATAAATGTATGCCAGATTTCCGACATTACCCTAACTCCAATAGATTTCGAAAAAGCCATTGACAACATGCCTATGCACTCAGCCCCGGGCCCAGACTTGTGGAACTCTGTTTTCATTAAGAACTGCAAGAAACCCCTCTCGTGTGCCCTAAGTACACTATGGAGGAGGACCTTAGACACGGGTGAAATTCCACAGTCATTTAAAACAACGGATATAGCCCCACTCCAAAAGGTGGCAGCAAAGCATTAGCTAAGAACTATAGACCAATAGCTCTGACGTCCCACATCATAAAAATCTTTGAAAGAGTGCTAAGAAGCAGGATTGCAGATCACCTGGATTCCCAAAATCTGCACAATCCAGGGCAACATGGGTTTAGGGCAGGTCGCTCCTGCCTCTCACAACTACTGGATCACTATGACATGGCCTTGGTTGCACTGGAAGAAAATCAGAATGCAGATGTAATATACACAGACTTTGCAAAAGCATTTGACAAATGCGATCATGGCGTAATAGCCCATAAAATACGTGCTAAAGGAATAACTGGGAAAGTGGGGAGATGGATCTTCAACTTCCTAACAAATCGAACACAAAGAGTAGTGGTCAACAGAGTTAAATCGGAGGCTGCCATAGTGAAGAGCTCTGTTCCACAAGGCACAGTACTCGCCCCCATCTTATTCCTTATCCTCATATCAGACATAAACAGAGATATACGCCACAGCACCGTATCATCCTTTGCGGATGATACTAGGATCTGCATGAGGCTGTCATCTGCTGAGGATGCGGTTAATCTCCAAGAAGATATAAACAAAGTTTTCCAATGGGCAACGGTAAACAATATGATCTTCAACGAGGACAAATTCCAACTACTCCGTTATGGAAAACTGGAGGAGATAATAACTAGAACAGAGTATACTACTGACTCCGGCCATACAATAGAGCGGAAAACTAATGTATGGGACCTGGGAGTAGTAATGTGTGAGGATCTCACTTTCAAGGATCACAACAGTGCCACGATCGCACGTGCAAAGAAAATGATAGGATGGATAATGAGAACTTTCAAAACGAGAGATGCCAAGCCCATGATGATCCTTTTCATATCACTTGTTCTCTCTAGGCTGGAATACTGCTGTACATTAACATCTCCATTCAAAGCAGGTGAAATCGCAGATCTAGAGAGTGTACAGAGATCCTTTACTGCAGTATAAGTTCTGTCAAGCACCTTAACTACTGGGAACGCTTGGAAGCACTCGACTTGTACTCGTTGGAACGCAGGAGGGAGAGATATATCATAATCTACACTTGGAAAATCTTGGAAGGCTTGGTCCCAAATCTGCACACAGAAATCACTCCCTACGAAAGTAAAAGACTGGGCAGGCGATGCAAAATGCCCCCAATAAAAAGTAGGGGCGCCATTGGTACAATAAGGGAAAACACCATAAGTGTCCAGGGCCCAAAACTGTTCAATAGCCTCCCATCAAGCATTAGGGGAATTGCCAATAAACCCCTGGTTGCCTTCAAGAGAGAGCTGGACAGATACCTAAAGTCAGTGCCGGATCAGCCGGGCTGTGGCTCGTACGTTGGACTGCGTGCGGCCAGCATAAAGAACATAAAAAACATAAAAACGAAGGAACACTGCAGAAGGCCTACTGGCCCATGCGAGGCAGGTCCAAGTCCCTACCGGCTTAAGCCAATGCACCCAACCTAGTCAGGTCAGGTCACACTGACTTAAGGGAGGAACACGGCAACCGACCTGTTAGCACAAGCTATCAGGTCTAACTCACACCCACCCACATCTACTCATGTATTTATCCAACCTATTTTTAAAGCTACACAACGTTCTGGCCTCTATAACGGTACTTGGGAGTTTGTTCCACTCATCCACAACTCTATTACCAAACCAGTACTTTCCTATATCCCTCCTGAATCTGAATTTTTCCAACTTAAAACCATTGCTGCGAGTCCTGTCTAGGCTAGATATTTTCAGCACACTATTTACATCCCCTTTATTTATTCCTGTCTTCCACTTATAAACCTCAATCATATCCCCCCTAATTCTACGTCTTTCTAGAGAGTGCAGTTTCAGGGCCCTTAGTCTATCCTCATAGGGAAGGTTTCTGATACATGGGATCATCTTTGTCATCCTCCTTTGTACATTTTCCAGAGAATTTATATCCATTCTGTAATACGGTGACCAAAACTGTGCAGCATAATCTAAATGAGGCCTAACCAAGGATGTATAGAGTTGAAGAACAACCTGAGGACTCCTATTATTTATGCTTCTTGATATGAAGCCAAGGATTCTATTAGCTTTATTGCGAACACTTATGCACTGTTGTCTTGGTTTCAGATTACTGCTAACCAGAACTCCTAAATCTTTTTCGCAATCCGTAATATTAAGATCTACATTATTTAGTTTATATGTGGCATGGTTATTGTCCTGTCCAACATTTAGAACTTTGCATTTGTCTATATTAAACTGCATCTGCCACTTCTCCGACCACTGCATCAGTCTATTCAAATCTTCCTGGAGTGCTCGAATGTCCTCGTCAGAATGAATTCGACGGCCTATTTTGGTGTCATCGGCAAACTTGCCGATGTCGCTCTTTATGCCCTCATCTATGTCGTTTATGTAGATTGTGAACAGCAGGGGGCCCAACACTGACCCCTGTGGAACACCGCTCGTGACGCTTCCCCACTCTGATTTCTCCCCATTTATGCAAACTCTCTGCTGCCTATTTGTCAACCATGCCTCTATCCAGGAAAAAATTTCTCCTCCTATTCCATGTGCTTTAATTTTCCTCAATAGTCTCTGATGTGGGACCCTGTCAAAAGCCTTACTGAAGTCCATATACACAATATCATATTCGTTACCATGATCTACCTCCTCAAATACCTTAGTGAAAAAAGTTAATAAATTCGTAAGGCAGGAACGTCCCTTTGTAAAACCATGCTGAGATTCGTTGATTAATTTATGCTTTTCAAGGTGGCTACGAACTGCCTCGGCAATTATTGATTCCATAAATTTTCCCACTATGGAGGTTAGGCTTATTGGTCTATAGTTCGAAGCTAAGGACCTGTCACCTGTTTTGAAAATAGGTATCACATTTGCCATTTTCCACTTATCTGGCACCATGCCAGTTTGTAGTGATATGTTGAAAAGATTAGCCAAAGGTGTGCTAAGCTCCTCTTTACATTCCTTTAGAACCCTTGCATACAGTTCATCAGGGCCTGGGGATTTGTTAGGTTTTAATTTATCTATTTGCCTAAGGACCATGTCACTTGTGACCCTAATAGTGCACAGTTTATTATCGTCCTGTTCTACATAATTTATCATTACTGGAATATCACTGGTATCCTCCTGTGTAAAAACTGAGAGGAAGTATGTGTTAAAAATTCTACACATTTCCTTATCACTGTCAGTGAGCTGACCCGAGGAACTTTTGAGTGGGCCTATCTTGTCCCTGATCTTACTTCTGTATACCTGAAAGAATCCTTTTGGGTTAGTCTTCGATTCTCTTGCAACTTTAACCTCATAATCTCTTTTTGCTTTTCTAATTCCCTTTTTTATTTCTCTCTTTAACTGAATATATCGATTTCTTAATTGCCCCTCTCCTCTTTTGATTTGCCTATATATGCCTCTCTTTTGACCAATCAGATATTTTAATCTATTGTTCATCCATTTAGGATCATTTTTGTTTGATCTGATTTCCCTATTTGGAACATAATTTGACTGAGCAGCTAGAACTATGCCCTGGAAAGCATCATATCGGCAACCATCACCACCTACCTGACCCCTAGTCAGGTCATTCCAGTTCAGCCCACCTAAGTAATTTTTCAGTCCTATGAAATCAGCCAAGCGAAAGTCAGGGACGGAGACTTGATTGCCATTATTAGGGGAATTCCATGATATGTTAAAACTGAGTGATTTGTGATCACTCTCCCCAAGCTCATCATTAACCTCAAGATTATTAATTAGTGTTTCCCTACTGGCAAGAACCAAGTCAAGGAGGTTATTTCCCCTAGTTGGCTCTGTCACAAACTGTTTTAAAAAACAATCCTGGATCGTATCAAGAAAGTCACCCGACTCTAAATTTCCTGTCAAATTGCTCCAGTCAATCTGTCTATAGTTGAAGTCTCCCATTAGCACAACATTTTCGTATGTAGATGCCTTACGAATTTCGTCCCATAGAAGTTTACTGCACTCCCTATCAAGATTTGGGGCCCTGTAAATCACACCCAAAATTAGTTTTTCTCGGCCCTCGAGAAGCTGTAACCAAACAGATTCAGTGGCTGACGCTTCTAATTTAATATCTTGTCTAACACAACAATTTAAATTGTCTCTGACATACATCGCTACTCCACCACCTTTCCTGTTGACCCTGTCAGTGTGGAATAATTTATAGCCTTGTATGTGACATTCAGATGGCATCTCTCTATCTTTCAGATTGAGCCAGGTCTCTGTTATAGCAATAATATCTATGTTTCCTGCACTTGCAATTAATCTTAGCTCATCTATCTTATTTCTAACACTCCTGCTATTAGTATAGTAAACCTTAAGGGAGCTAGTCCCTTGCTGCCCTCTGCTGTCCCCCTTTGTTTTCTGACCTGTTCTATTGTCTTTATTTATAACTTCATGCTGAATGCCTTTTATACATTTACTGTTTCCAACCCTAGTGTTGCAACCTGCTTGTTTCCCACACACACCCATACCTCTATCTTCCATCAGTTTAAAATCATAGGCATTTCACCAATGGCCTTCTCAATCGAGTCTGCAAGTGCTACCACCCCTGCCCCAGAGAGATGAACCCCATCCCTTGCATACATATCATGTTTGCCATAAAAGTTGTTCCAGTTGTCAATGAATGGGATTGCAAGTTCCTTGCAGTATCTGTCTAGCCAGCAATTTACACCAATTGCCCTAGACAACCATTCATTTCCTACTCCCCTTCTAGGCAAGATGCTACATATGATTGGGATCCCTCCCTTAGACTTAATGAAATCTATAGCTGACCTGTACTTATCTAGCAGCTCTTCTCTCCTACCCTTCCCAATATCATTTCCACCAGCACTGAGACAGATAATGGGCTTGTTCCCATTACCTGACATGATATTATCCAGTCTGTTGACAATGTCCCCAACACCAGCTCCAGGGAAGCACACTCTATCTCTCATCTTCTTATTCCTATTACAAAAAGCACGGTCAACATATCTTACCAGAGAGTCACCAACCACAAGAATGCGCTTACCTTCATTAGCAGGGGCAGTAGTACCCTTACCTTCACTGGCCACTGAAGTACATTCATCCTGGAGAACAGAGAAGCGATTTCCTACCTTCAGATCTTCACTCTTAACTTTCCTTACTCTGATGCGCCTCCCATTACTGTGAACAACTCGCCACTTGTAGCAGGTGCTGGGCTGCACCTCACTGCTGGTACCCGTTGCTACCTCCCCACCTACAGCCTCCTCACAGTGAGAGACAGACTGCACCTCACTGCTAGAAGCCTCATTCCCCACATCTCCAACCACCTCACACACTCTCCCAGGCCCATTGAGGTGGACCTTCAGCCTCCTAATCTCCTCCTGGAGAAGCAAGACCTCCTCCTTCAACTCTCCAAACTCAGTTTTTAAAACACTGCAGAAGCAAGCCATGCTTTGTAACCGTCCACGCTAATCCCCAAAGCAGCTCAGGGTCTGTGACCTCACGTGACGACTGACCACTGACCACTGACGACTGACCACTGACCACTGACGACTGACCACTGACCACGTTGATCACGCCCTGATCCATCGGGAGGCCTGGTCATGGACCGGGCCGCGGGGGCGTTGATCCCCGGAATAACCTCCAGGTAACAGTGGAACCTCAAATATCGAACTTTTTTCGGTCCAGAAGGCTGTTCGAGTGCCTTTACCGAATGAATTTATTCCCATCAGGAATAACGTAAATTAGATTAGTCCATTTCAGACCCTCAAAAATACACTTATAAAAGCACTTACAAAAATACACTTACATAATTGGTTGTGTTGGGAGCAGTTCGATTTTTGAGGTTCCACTATATATATATATATATATATATATATATATATATATATATATATATATATATATAATATATATATATATATATATATACATAGTGATTCAGGGAAACCGGCAGTACAGTGCCAGCACTCTAAAGGGGGGGGGCGCTAATGTTGCAGTTTAATAACTGTAGTGTCAGCGCGCCTCTAGTAAGACAGTGATGCAGTGAATGATGGTGAAAGTTTTTCTGTTTCGGGCCACCCTACCTTGGTGGGAAACGGCCTATGTGTTAATAAATAAAATAAATATATACATTTTTTGTGTGTGTGCGCGCGCGCGCGCCGATATGTACTAAGGCATATACGTGTATGTGTACTGTACACGTACAGTACACATTTGCAAATACACTGTACGTGTTCATATGCTTGTACGTGTGCCTGTACCTTTTATTGTATATACGTATATGTATGTAGAGTTTTGTGAATATATATGCATATACTTGTTCGAGAGAATACATAAGCATACATGTGCATTTGTAGTAGTGTACTTGTGCAAATGTGCACGTCTACATGCACATATGTACACATATATGCTTGCTCGCAAGTTATTATATTATTAAAGATTCGCCGGTATTCTCCCGGCCCGGACCTTTTCCAAGTGGTGGCCCGACCTTGGCTCCCTCTTTAGGGAGTGTCTGAGACCTAAGTCTCCCATGGGAGGAGGCACAAGTACCTCATCTGTGGGACCAACTGTCCCCAGGCCTAGCCACAAGCTAGGCCTCTCTGGTCTGCCATCCCCGCCCCAAGGGGGCTAATGGGAATGACAGGCTTGTAACCTGTAAGCTCGGGCTCAGGCACCTACCCTACCCTAGAAGGGTTACGCATGGTGTCGATTGCTCGCAAGTATGCATGTGTGTAACTATACTTGTATGTATGTGTATATTATTAACATTTCAGAATTGTATACTAATATCAGTATAATTTTTTTTTTGGGGGGGGGATTGAATAAAAATTCCAGAATAATAAAAGTAGGATTTAATTTAAGAATTAGTTAATAACATTTACAAATACGATTACAAAGACTAGGTTATCCATACTGCGCATCCTTAATTCTATCGGTACATGTACATTTACACATAAATACAATATTATACATAAATGTTTTCTCCGTATATATATATACATTGTAATTTTTGATCACCTTTGATTTGATTGACAAAGTTCAACTTCCTGACGGGTTGGTTTGAGGGACTGAGGACTGAGGCGAGGTATGTGGGTGACTGGGAGAGCGAACTAGCAGAGTCCCTGGTAGTCAGGAGGTCTGGGCTGTACTAGCTCATTGGATAAGCTAGTGTGGGGGGGATGGTGTGACTAGTTACTTCACGAAATGCTCGGTTACCTCGCGTATTGACTAGTTACCCTGCAAACGTGCTAGTTGTCTTGCTAACTAGCTAGTTATCTCGTAAGTTAACTAGTTCCATTGCAAATTAACTAGTGTAACGAAGTCTAGTAATTTCGCAAACTAATTAACTCACGAACTAACTAGTTACCTCGCAAAAATTAACTAGCTAACCTTGCAAACCGACTAGTTACCTCACGAACTGCATTTGGAGTTGACACTGGATAGTTTACCAAAAGGAGAATTTGTGTAGAAGTGTTGAGCACCGTATCGAGTCCACAGAGCATGCTAGGCTTGTGTTATCCCGTATGATCCCCTTAATACAAGGGAGGCGGAACGACAACTAGCTATTTACACAAATGGTCAGGTTGTTTGAGCAATGTACACGAATGGTCGGGTGCTTTGGGGTTGCGTACAGACAGGTGTTTGGGATCGCACTTGTTCTGGAACACGTGCAGTCTGTGCTTGTTCCTCCCTCTCCTTCCCCTCCTCTCTACAAACACACACATATACACCTGTTTATGATATATCTTTTTTTTACCCCATAGCATCGTATCTTTAATCTTTCCTCGCTGATGTGGTGCCTTGGATGCGCATATATATATATATATATATATATATATATATATATATATATATATATATATATATATATATATATATATATATATATATATATATATATATATATATATATATATATATATATAAAAATCCAAATATTCTTCCTTGAAGCCTTTTTATCCACTTCTCCGAGGCTATGGGTCCCACAATTTACACCAGAGGTGGACCCCATCCTATATATATATATATATATATATATATATATATATATATATATATATATATATATCCACTAGCGATAAATGCCCATCTTTGTATTCTTCTGTATTCACGGTAAATAAAACTCTCTGTAATCCCCCACAACTCACACTAGACAGTATTCGTTCTTTATCTCCCTTCAGTACATCAACAAAGGTTTTTCTCACATAATGGGGGCAGATTTTTTTTAATGATGAAGGGGGAGGAGAGGAGTCATCCAGCATAAACAAAAATATAGCTGTGAGTTTATCTGGATGAGACCCAGTCTTCAAAAAAAATAATTGACTGCTGCCAGTTTAGCGCTAAGCTTACGAGGCCACACCAATGTTAGAATGAACAGCTGACGACAGATATTTAAGAGTAAAGTGTTTCAAGATATATATATATATATATATATATATATATATATATATATATATATATATATATATATATATATATATATATATGAATCCCCCAGAGGCCTTATTGTCTTGTGCTTTGTGCGATTTCATTTTTATTTTCATCCTCAATTTTTCCCTGATTTTCAAAGTCCAACCTGCAATAATTCCGTGCGGAAATCTTTGGCTTGTGATAACAGCTGTGATTAGGAACAACGAAGAATAATCCGCATTAATATATGTTAAAGAAGGAAAAAGTATACATAAATTGACTTGTTATATTAGAAGAGATAACACACCTCAAGTACATTGTAAAATTATCAGGTTTTCAAAAAAAAAAAAAAAAAGTATAAAACTAGGGATTTTTTTTTGTGTATAGAAAAAGGTCAGAAAGCAAGAAGGAAACAGAGTAGTTGGATGTATATATTATTTACAGTGAAGGGAAAGATATCTACATGAATAGTGAGACCTTTTCATAATACCTGGAAGAATGTTTGCGTGTATAGTGAGGTGTTCACAACTATTGTCGTAGAACTTAATCTATACTCGAGAGAGAGAGAGAGAGAGAGAGAGGGGGAGGGAAACGGGACACTGCCTCTCTATCTGCTTTCTCTCTCTCTCTATCTTCACATCTCTGCAGTAAGACTCAGTCATACTCATACTAAATCTGGAAATAAATACGAATTTTAGCCTTGAAATAAAGCTCGACGTAATATAATTTTCCCTCTTACTTGTTAATATAACTTTGAAAATAGAGCTCAGATAATCAGCAATTTTCACCTTTGTACAAGTCTCACCTCGAGACTCCAAACGAAATTAAGATTTTTCGAGATTTTAAATGCGAGTTTTTTCGTCTGAAGCTGAACCTTCAGACTTAATTCACAGCTTAGAGAGGAGACTCTAGGCGACTTTTCGGTCATTTCTGGTGGACCATCATCAAGTGCATTAGAGTGAAGTGCAAAGCACCTCACTCTAATACCTATATATGCCCTCTGTGTTCATGTATTGTTTGTAACGGCTCGACAGAGCTTCTGGAGAGCGAAACGTTGCCACAATAAAATGTCGCATTCGTTGCCCCCGTGTCCTTTTACCTAACAAGAATGGTGTGAACTGTTTATTTTTCTTTACCGCTCACACTCTGAGCAATTGGTGTCCAACAAACTCACAGCTCAGAATCAACAAATTTATGATAGATTTAGGGCATTGTCTAGATGTTGGAAGTTTGAGGTCAGAATAGAGGGAGGCGACTATAAAGTGGCTGCTGGGAGTCAAACTTCCGTGAGGAGCCTTCGTCAGGAGATCTCGACAGGTGATTTGGTAACGAATACAGCATTAACTGGCCGAAGGAGGGAAGGTCCTGGGTTACAACCTTGGCTGAAGGAACTCCGTCGGTCAACTGGTCAATGATTTTTTTTTTATTCGCCAGTACTCTCCCGGCCCGGGTTTTTTTCCAAGTAGTGGTGACCCGGCCTTGGCTCCCTATCTGGGGAGTATCTCGAGACATAAGTCTCCCATGGGAGGAGATACAAGTACCCCCTCATCTTTGGGACTAAGTGTCCCCAGGCCTAGCCACAGTCCCCGCCCTCACGGGGCTCGTAGGGAGAAGCTATGCCTCTGGTCTGCCATCTGCCCCGCCCCAAAGGGGCTCGTGGGGATGGCAGTCTTATAAGCTGCAGGTGATAGCAAGCTCAGGCCTACTTTTTTGGCCAATGATGTTGTAGAGCCAACTTATATAAAGGTACTAGTTGGGCAGTCCCTGCAACACAAGTCATGAAGGTAGCTGGGCAGTTCTTGCAACACAATTATGAAGACAGCTGGGTAGTCCCTGCAACACAATCATGAAGGTAGCTAGGCAGTACCTGCAACACAGTCATGAAGGTAGCTGGGCAGTCCCTGCAACACAATCATGAAGGTAGCTAGGCAGTCCCTGCAACACAATCATGAAGGTAGCTAGGCAGTCCCTGCAACACAATCATGAAGGTAGCTAGGCAGCCCCTGCAACACAATCATGAAGGTAGCTAGGCAGTCCCTGCAATACAATCATGAAGGTAGCTAGGCAGTCCCTGCAACACAATCATGAAGGTAGCTAGGCAGTCCCTGCAACACAATCATGAAGGTAGCTAGGCAGTCCCTGCAACACAATCATGAAGGTAGCTAGGCAGTCCCTGCAACACAATCATGAAGGTAGCTAGGCAGTCCCTGCAACACAATCATGAAGGTAGCTAGGCAGTCCCTGCAACACAATCATGAAGGTAGCTAGGCAGTCCCTGCAACACAATCATGAAGGTAGCTAGGCAGTCCCTGCAACACCTCAGCTGAACGCTGTTTACCTTTCTTGCTGATGCCAATATTTGTCGTCCAGTTAAAAAAATAGCTTTCCTATAGATGGCATATATTTGAACTCATTTTTCTTCAGACCTTTTCCATTCTAGTTTTGTATTGGCTTCCTAACTCCAGAATCCACACTTGTCGAGCACAACAGAGGCCAGGAGCGACGTTTCGATCTTCACAAACTGATAAACACAATGGCTCCTCCAGCAGCAGCAGCAGCAGCAGCAGCAGCAGCAGCAGCAGCACGCCGGAGCCACTACTGAGAAGCGCAATCAACATTTTTCATTTATATATATTCAAAACGATAATCGTTTTACCCTCCCCCACCACCAACATTGGCTGCCGGACCATGCACTCCCCATTGTACTCACCGCTCTACTCGCCACTATACTCGCCACAGCACTCGCCGCTGTACTCGCCGCTCTGCTCGCCACTGCACTCGCCACTGTACTCGTCACTGCATTCGCCGCTGTACTCGCCATTGTACTCGCCGCTGTACTTGCCACTGTACTCACCGCTGTACTCGCCATTGCATTCGCCGCTGTACTCGCCACTGCACTCGCCGCTGTACTCGCCATTGCACTCGCCGCTGTACTCGTCACTGCACTCGCCCCTGCACTCGCCGCTGTACTCGCCACTGCACTCGCCACTGTACTCGCCACTATACTCGCCGTTGTACTCGCCACAAAGGCTCATTTGTCCGTATTTAAAATTGCAATTTGCGATAAAAATGGACATTGTATGCGTGCGCGCGTGTGGATATAACCACTAACATTAATAATGAAAAAAATGAACGAAGATGAACGTTAGGTGATGCCTTAGTTTCTGAATCTAGTGTTCATGAACGTGAGAACACAATCTAGTGTTCATGAACGTGAGAACACAATCTAGTGTTCATGAACGTGAGAACACAATCTAGTGTTCATGAACGTGAGAACACCAGTAAATTCTGGTATGGAGTTCGCAGTTGCAATGACGCTGATTGTACTTCATGTTCCCTGAACAAGTGAAATGATTGTATGTTAGATTCACTAAATAGATGAAATGATTGTATGTCTGGTCCCCTGAACGGGAGAATTGATTGTACATAAGGTCGTTTAAATTGGTAAAACGATTGTGTCTCGCTCCGTGAACCGATGGAATGACTGGATGTCATGTCCCTTCAACAAGCGACGTAAATATTTTACAATGGGTCACCCTGACAAGCGAAATGATTGTGTCGGGTCTTCTGAACTTACGAAGTGATTGTTTGTGGGTTCTCTGAGTGACATATAATGACGTCAAATCTCGTGGCTTGGTCATACCTATGGATGACACGTTTGGAAGATGAACGAAGTAGTGTCTCATAAAATTAGTCCAGCACTGCCCACTTGATGTTATCATCAGTGGGATGGATATGCTGTAGATGTGCACTGTTCACTGCGGCATGATGCCTCTTACCCAGCTGCTCATGCCGGCAGTGTGGCTGGAGAAAGTGGAGCACAGGGAGAGAGCCTTTTTCTACATTATCCTTGCCTCAACTACCTAAGAAGAAGTAGAGGTAGACTGTACTTTGTCCTTTTCAGCAGATAGCCTCCGAGTAGGGGTTAGCTCTCCTGGCTCTCTTTTCGTGTACTATGTGTTACTTTCTGATGCCTCCTTTGCTAATCTTACATTTTTCATTTTAATTTTGAAGCGATCCTAAATAGCAAGCCGTCGGGGCACTCAGGAATAGCATGGTAGAGACTGGGAAAACACACTCGTTTTACAACATTCAACTAGTTGCAACAGTTGTCTGAGGCGACATAAACAAGTTTCAGTACGGTGGAAGTATCTTCGAGGCAGGTTGCATCAATCACTGGTGTTCCAAAGTCTACTTCTCAAGTCAGAGTTTCACTTTTGACTTGTAGGACTTTCCTAACATGAGCTGGGCCCACTGTCAACATTCCTAGACGTAACAACCGTAAACTTTTCTCATGACTTACTCTGCTCCTGATTTCCCAACAGAGTGTGGCGTTTGTTCTTTACCTTTGCACTGTTCTCTATTCTAAAAGTACACACACACACACACACACACACACACACACACACACACACACACACACACACACACACACACACACACACACACACACACACATAAATACTCACGACCACTGACTTGGTCTTTTTAAAAAATCAGAGTTGATACGAATTTCTTTTCAGAATCAAAGCTTGAGGAAATAACTGTTTCCAAGTTTACATGGTTCTCGCAATTTCACGCTTGAATATATATATTTTTTGGTAATACCAAAACTTCCTTGCGTTGGGAAACAAACATATACATACATACATATTGTATATATATATATATATATATATATATATATATATATATATATATATATATATATATATATATATATATATATATATATATGTACACACACATTGGGAGATCCAAAAATCTGTTGATAGGATTCCCATAATTGGTCTTCTAAGTCACTCGTTCTTCAGAAAGTTTTATATTCAGGGCCAAGTTGTAGTTCATATGTCAAGAGAGACGAAGCCTTAACCAATAATAATGTGGTTGTTCACAACAGCGGCTGATTATCTAGGAAGCACTAGAGTGACGTCCTTCTGTGGTGAGGGGGAGGTGGGCCAGCAGGCACCAGTGCCATGAGATCCTCAGGTGTCAGATTGGCTGTCGTAGTCTGAGTGCGGGGGGTCAAGGGAGGTGTGAAGAGTGACAGTGACGTTCCTGTTGACGCTCACCGCCGGGTAGAAAAGCCCCTCCAGGTCGGTGAATGCCACGTCGCCCTGTTTGTGAAGAGATGAGTCAGATGAGAGTGTGGAAACTAGACGACATTTTGGTCTGTTCTGCTATATTGTAATGGTTCCAGGGGTTCATCGCCCTCGCGGCCCGGTCTAAAACTAGGCCTCATAATATGAAAAGAAAAATGTTACAGGAATAAATATTTAATAAACACACAAGAAAGTAAAAGAAGTAGAGACAACTTCAACAAGGTAGGTAGGTAAGGATTGTCAGGAAACAGAACAAGTGTTTCCTCTCGCGGGTCTTAGCCATATGACCCACAGCTGGAGCTTCTGGTCATCTGAGCGAGGCCTTACCCTGGCTTACCGGTCCACCCCTTTAAAAATTATGGTTATATCAACAGAAAGGTGTTTAGGTAAAACTATATTTTTTCCCTCGCCACAGTCACGAAACTTTTTGATAGCACCTCGTATGATGTTGGCGGAAACACAGTCAACCAGGAATCATTTCTCACCTGCTGTTCATCATTGACGTAGAAGGTGAGTGTGCCACCATGGTTGAGGTCGAGGAGGACGCCCACGGTGGAGCCCACGCCCACGCCGCCCTCACACCGCCCATGGTGGGCTGCTCCGTGCAGGAACCACGACCGCTGGTGATCTATGTACATAGCCCACCCGTGCACGTCGTTACCTGTGGTTGTGGAAGGAGGACAGGTGTTATGTTCAGGCGATGTACGGGTAACAAACGTTATTAGATAATTGTAGAGGAGGAAGAGTCGTTATTAAGTGCTCGTTTAGGATAGACATTGTTAAATGGTGTTTATAGGGTAGACGTTATAAGTTGATCTAAGTATTATGTGCTTAATGTGTGTTGCGATGGAGGATATACTTATTAGGGATGTGATATATTACAAACACCAGCACCAGCATGGGATGTGATATATATCAAACACTGTAGGTTTTATCGGATTTACACCTGACAATGTATGTAATTTCTCTTCATTTCCTCCTCTTCCACTTTTATTTGCTTATCCCCTTTAACACCGAATAAATTTATATTTTTTTTGCAGTCCTTTATCTTACCCTGAAGTCCATATGCATTGTTGCTGATATTATTATTATTATTAGTGTAATAAGTCACTGAGGTTCCTGCTAATTATTGGCAGTGAGAAGATTATTTTATTATTTAGCAAAATGGTTACGTCAGCAGTGTGCTAATACCCATTTTTACATGATAGTTGAACCGTGGGAACGAAAGCTAGCCTTGTTTCCCTGTTATATTCCTTCTCACGCTGGATGGGTCCCACACAGAACTGTTGTATGTGTCAGTCTGAGCTGGGAGACTTCCGTAGGGCAATGAGGATATGGTCAAGTAGTCCGGTTATGGGATGGGAACAGGGTGAGTGGCAGGGATGGCAAGTAGTAGAGGATAAACGGGAAGTTTGTTTTCGTTGGAATGCGCGGTGGGGGGACAGAGGGGCTGCGCAGGGCTTGGCATCATTAGGTCAGGTTTCAGTTCACGTTTTCGGGGAATGAGTTGTAAAGAAGACAGCAGCCCAACGAAAACGGAGTTAATAGAACCCGGCGATGAGCTATGATAAAAAAATGGTGTCATATCTCGACCCATCCTAGCTACCCTGGGTGATGCTCGTGAAGATTTGCGTTTCTGCAGCTGCTGAGCCACTCCTTTACCAGACGCATTTATGTCTGTTTTGCGTTTAGTTCGCTTATTTGTAATTATATATAAATTTATTATAGCCTTGTTTTAGCTAATTTAACCAAGCCGTGACTGGAACAATACACAAATAACCGGCACATAGGAGAAGGAAACTTTGGTCGACTTTTCGGACCGACTAAACTGACGTTGGTATTCGACAGATAAAATTATCATAGTGAAATGATGATAGGAAGTACAAGGCGAGGAGAGACGAGGCTCGACACTTCATAAAATTTGCCTTTGCACCAAATATTTTCAGCGAACAATTAAAACGAGGCTAGCCAAGAGGAAATTTATATCCGAGTCCATTGTAAAGTTGAATTAGTGTGTGTGGTACTGTGCTGAGATTTTTGTAACGGTTTGGCTTTCATGTTAGTTTTCATGAAAGGGATTAATTGTTACTGAAACAATGAGCTAAATGATAAACTAAGATGACAATAAAACTCTTTAACAACAGTGTCTAGATGAAGATGAAATTAATAATATAATTAAACTTTTACTACTACTACTACTACAATTACTGCTATTACCTTACTACTACTACTGATATTAGTACTGATACTAGTAGTACTACTGTTACTACAACTACTGCGCTAACAGTAATAAATATTCACTAATAGATTTCATGGGTTATCTGGGTTTATAAGCTAAATATTTTTCTACTTCAACTACAGGAAGGACCAGAAGACATTGCAACAAGCCAATACTTCAGTACATTTCTCTTGCAGCGAGTCTCTACCCTCGTCTGGTAATCCAGTCTCTGGTCACGAGTGGGAGAACCATAAAGTCTTGAGAGGGGTTTACCTACCTGGAGTCTACCTGGAGGGTGTTCAGGCGGTCAACGTCTCCGCGGCCCAGTCCTTGACCAGGCCTCCTGGTGGTTCAGGGCCTGATCAACCAGGCTGTTACTGCTGGCCGCAAAGCCAATCGGAATATAACTTTCAACTTCGTAAGTTTACGAGTGTTTTAAAAGTTTTGGTGACTAACTTACAAGTTAGTGAACTAATTTGTAAGTTTGTAGATTTGGCCGGACTGTTGTGGTCGCATCCTGTACCACTGTATCTCTGTACCACTGCATCCCTGTACCACTGTATCTGTACCACTGCATCCCTGTACCACTGCATCCCTGTACCACTGTATCTCTGTACCACTGTATCTCTGTACCACTGTATCTCTGTACCACTGCATCCCTGTACCACTTCATCCCTGTACCACTGTATCTCTGTACCACTGCATCCCTGTACCACTGTATCTCTGTACCACTGCATCCCTGTACCACTGCATCCCTGTACCACTGTATCTCTGTACCACTGTATCCCTGTACCACTGCATCCCTGTACCACTGTATCTCTGTACCACTGTATCTCTGTACCACTGTATCTCTGTACCACTGTATCTCTGTACCACTGTATCTCTGTACCACTGTATCTCTGTACCACTGCATCCCTGTACCACTGCATCTCTGTACCACTGCATCCCTGTACCACTGCATCCCTGTACCACTGTATCTCTGTACCACTGCACCCCTGTACCACTGTATCTCTGTACCACTGTATCCCTGTACCACTGCATCCCTGTACCACTGTATCTCTGTACTACTGCATCCCTGTACCACTGCATCCCTGTACCACTGTATCTCTGTACCACTGCATCCCTGTACCACTGCATCCCTGTACCACTGTATCTCTGTACCACTGCATCCCTGTACCACTGTATCTCTGTACTACTGCATCTCTGTACTACTGCATCTCTGTACCACTGTATCTCTGTACCACTGTATCTCTGTACCACTGCATCCCTGTACCACTGTATCTCTGTACCACTGTATCTCTGTACTACTGCATCTCTGTACCACTGCATCCCTGTACCACTGTATCTCTGTACAACTGTATCTCTGTACCACTGTATCTCTGTACCACTGCATCCCTGTACCACTGCATCCCTGTACCACTGCATCCCTGTACCACTGTATCTCTGTACCACTGCATCCCTGTACCACTGCATCCCTGTACCACTGTATCTCTGTACTACTGCATCTCTGTACCACTGCATCCCTGTACCACTGCATCCCTGTACCACTGTATCCCTGTACCACTGTATCTCTGTACCACTGCATCCCTGTACCACTGCATCCCTGTACTACTGCATCTCTGTACCACTGCATCTCTGTACTACTGCATCTCTGTACCACTGCATCTCTGTACCACTGCATCCCTGTACCACTGTATCCCTGTACCACTGTATCTCTGTACCACTGTATCTCTGTACCACTGCATCCCTGTACCACTGCATCCCTGTACTACTGCATCTCTGTACCACTGCATCTCTGTACCACTGCATCCCTGTACCACTGCATCCCTGTACCACTGTATCTCTGTACTACTGCATCTCTGTACCACTGCACCCCTGTACCACTGCATCTCTGTACCACTGCATCCCTGTATCTCTGTACTACTGCATCTCTGTACCACTGCATCCCTGTACCACTGTATCTCTGTACCACTGCATCTCTGTACCACTGTATCTCTGTATTACTGCATCTCTGTACCACTGCATCTCTGTACCACTGCACCCCTGTACCACTGCATCTCTGTACCACTGCATCTCTGTACCATTGCACCCCTGTACCACTGCATCTCTGTACCACTGCATCTCTGTACCACTGCACCCCTGTACCACTGCATCTCTGTACCACTGCATCTCTGTACCACTGCACCCCTGTACCACTGCATCTCTGTACCACTGCATCCCTGTACCACTGTATCTCTGTACCACTGCATCTCTGTACCACTGCATCTCTGTACCACTGCATCTCTGTACCACTGCATCCCTGTACCACTGCATCCCTGTACCAATGCATCCCTGTACCACATCTCTGTACCAGTGCATCTCTGTACCACTGCATCTCTGTACCACTGCATCCCTGTACCACTGCATCCCTGTACCACTGCATCTCTGTACCACTGCATCCCTGTATCACTGCATCTCTGTACCACTGCGTCCCTGTACCACTGCATCCCTGTATCACTGCATCCCTGTACCACTGCATCCCTATACCACTGCATCCCTGTACCACTGCATGACGCTGTGCCTCGTAGGGTTCAAACTGCGGCTGGGAAATGAAACGTAATGAGGATGCAGTCATGTATAGGAGGAGAGCTCCACTACCCTGTACCGTCAACAAGGTGACATCCACGTCACCACCGTAGACACACTCACCCAACATGCCCTCCTTGTCGACATTGGCTCTGGCGACGCCGAAGACGACGTCGGCATTGGCGTCGTACGCGTCGACGGTGAACTGCCAGTAGTGACGCCCTCGGGAGAACCCGACGGAGGCCAGGGCGACGCGATGCTGGTAGCTCTCACACGTGGCCCCGGCAGCGTCGCCTACCAGGCGACACTCTGGGTGTGAGAGTGCACGATCCAGCGAGAACCACGCAGCTGTAAATAATAGAGTAGGTAAGTATATACGTCTTCCAGCAGCCGGCACTCCGGGCCAGAGTGCGCGCGATCCATAGCGAGTAGAGAGCTGCTCGAAGTAAATGAGTAGCTAAGTGAATAAGTAAGCATATGCTTATGTGTCAGTATTTAAGCGGACACCTCCATGTGCTGAGTTCTAAGCATTTTGAGTTGCTGTAGGAAAATCAGTCACGCAAACAGCCGAGAACAGTGCACACTATATGACAGTGTACATATTGTCTATGATAGTATACTATTGTCTATGACGGTGTACATATTGTCCATGGAAGTGTACACATTGTCTTTGACAGTATACATATTGTCTATGACAGTACAATTTATGCCTGCCCTTCCTGGGATCAAATCTGACTGAATCCCATTTCATAGGCTCCGTACGATCCCTAAAGGTCTAGCGTTCCCTCGTGAATGCAATAACAGTAATTTGGGTACAAGAAATACAATTTTTTTTACCATAGTACTGAGGGTGTACAGATATTTTGGGCACATAAAAATTACATTATGTAGATTTAACCTAGGAATCCCAGCGAGAACACTCGACATGTTTTCCTTAATGTTCGCTACAGTCAGGGGAGAGGAGAATAAAATTAGTCTCGGAGCTTACCATACTCAGAATGTAGCGGGCGTAAGGCTAAACTTGTCTAGTGTACTCACTACACACCCGACGTTATATGCTATGGTGGTGTAGTGGTCTAGAGCATCGATAATTTAGCTGGCTTTCCTGGGAGGCTGCCTATATTTCGAGGTAGCCTCGGCCTAGACTAGGTTTCGAGTCTCGGCCAAGGCTATTTGTTTCCATGACTGGACTTGCTTACACAAAGAAGTTTTAAGACACACTATTTTACCATTTCCCCATATACTGAGGAGTTTGCACGTCATTATTAAACCTACTGTAAGACAAGCAGTACACGAGGATGAAGATGAGATACTCACTGGCCGAGGTTCTGATAGCGACTGACGAGGAGTATGATGAGACGCCGGAGACATTGTAAGCTCTGACCCTGAGATGGTAAACAGTGTTGAAGTGTAGCCCCTCCACCGTGCACAGAGTCTCCGGTCCCCGGTGCACCTCCTGCAGACACGGTACAAAGAAACAACACACGAGTGTCACAAGAGAAAGGTCCCATAAAAAAAAAAAATACCACGGGCGGGGATAGAACCCGCGATCAGCGAGTCACAAAACTCTGATCGAGGGTTCTATCCCCGCCCGTGGTATGGTGTGTTTGCAATCGTGTCATTATGATTTCGTGAGTCAAACGTCCCATACCTTTAAGGTAAAATACAGAGTATCATACAGTAAGCTGGCCCATGCCAACAGTGAGTAGCCCCTCGTCAGCAGTGAGTTGAACTGTGTTCTGCGACATCAGATGAAACAAAACTGAACACAAACGAATGAATAAGAAACTAAAATATTTTTTTTTTCTTGCGGGAGAAGAGAAGGATTTATTGATGAACTGTTATATTCGTTCGCATTGAAAGAAAGGTTTAAAAAAGAAATAGGAAAAGCCGAAAAAGACTTTGAAATTAAAGTTACAAAGGAACCAACGATAAATACGAAAGGTTTGTTTCTCGTACATAGAAAAAAGTTTAGTGAACAAAAATTGGTCCCAATTAAAACAAATGTTGGACAGCTTATTGATAATGAGAAAAAATATGCTCGATTTTTAACAATTAGTTAAACTGGCCGTTACACAGGATGACACAAACGAAATCCACGTAATAAATTGTTACAATTAACCTGAGGAAACCAAATAATGTATTATCACAGTTATTAGACATGTTTAGTAAAAAAAATAGGCAAATTAAGGCAAAATGAGTTCTAGGCCCGACGAACTGTCAAAATTTCTTAAATTACACTTGAAGGAACTCAATGAACCGCAAGTTAGTAATCTGATATTAATAGAAACGGGTATCGTACTCGTTATGTGAAAGATGCTTCATATGTAATTCCTATATACAAAGGAGGGGATGGATCCCTACCACTGAAGTAACGCCCAATCACCTTGATATCAATACTGGCTAAATTACTATAATAGATATTAGTGGAGAATCAGAAGCAGCCTTTATGAGCATAAACACTGTATACAGTATACGGTATTCCAGTTTACAACTGAGGCCAAGAGTTACATATTCAAGGCGTTAAAAAGAGCTAGAAATGGGTAATCTCACTCTCTCTCTCTCTCTCTCTCTCTCTCTCTCTCTCACACACAATACCTTGTAGTCTCCATCACCGTCGTCAATCTCCAGGATGTACCCAGCTACCCTGGAGGTAGGGTGAGGCGTCCAGGTGGCTGTCACACTGTTGTTCTCCCCAACACACTCCTCCGCCAGGAACTCGGGAGCCCCGGGTGCTGCACGCCCAGAGACAGTCACGTTAGTACTAGAGTTCTCTTATTATTAATAAAAACACATGTAGAGAATGGCGCAACCTGAAGAGGAGAGACTATTACCTTCCATACAGAGTGGAGGATGAAGATAGTAGAAACTGCTACTTCAAAGGGAAGGGGAAGCGATAAGTTGAAAGTTACTTTGACGTAAAGTATAAAAAGGCACAAGACGGTCTAAACGCATATATCATCACCTATCCACACACATCCATAATAAACAGCCAGGGTAAGCAACGCTCCTTTGTTTTGTTAACCGAGTTGTGGGAGGTGGCTGGGGCATGACAGTGTGGAATCCTGACGAACATGACCAGTGTCAAGAGACAGTGTGTTGCGTCCTGACGAACATGACCAGTGTCAAGAGACAGTGTGTTGCGTCCTGACGAACATGACCAGTGTCAAGAGACAGTGTGTTGCGTCCTGACGAACATGACCAGTGTCAAGAGACAGTGTGTTGCGCCCTGGCGAACATGACCAGTGTCAAGAGACAGTGTGTTGCGTCCTGACGAACATGACCAGTGTCAAGAGACAGTTTACCTGGAGAGAGTTCCGGGGGTCAACGCCCCCGCGGCCCGGTCTGTGACCAGGCTTCCTGATGGATCAGAGCCTGATCAACCAGGCTGTTGCTGCTGGCTGCACGCAAACCAACGTACGAGCCACAGCCCGGCTGGTCAGGAACCGACTTTAGGTGCTTGTCCAGTGCCAGCTTGAAGACTGCCAGGGGTCTGTTGGTAATCCCCCTTATGTATACTGGGAGGCAGTTGAACAGTCTCGGGCCCCTGACACTTATTGTATGGTCTCTTAACAGTGTGTTGCGTCCTGACGAACATGACCAGTGTCAAGAGACAGTGTGTTGCGTCCTGACGAACATGACCAGTGCCAAGAGACAGTGTATTATGTCCTGACGAACATGACCAGTGTCAGGAGACAGTGTGTTGCGTCCTGACGAACATGACCAGTGTCAAGAGACAGTGTGTTGCGTCCTGACGAACATGACCAGTGTCAGGAGACAGTGTGTTGCGTCCTGACGAACATGACCAGTGTCAAGAGACAGTGTGTTGCGTCCTGACGAACATGACCAGTGTCAAGAGACAGTGTGTTGCGTCCTGACGAACATGACCAGTGTCAAGAGACAGTGTGTTGCGTCCTGACGAACATGACCAGTGTCAAGAGACAGTGTGTTGCGTCCTGACGAACATGACCAGTGTCAAGAGACAGTGTGTTGCGTCCTGACGAACATGACCAGTGTCAAGAGACAGTGTGTTGCGTCCTGACGAACATGACCAGTGTCAAGAGA